>NW_027063234.1:57865-94613 GCF_032884065.1 Artemia franciscana | reverse complement strand
CCATTGTAGTTGTGTCCCTGTGTCCCCCCTGTGAATTGAGATAGATATAAATATATATATTTTTTGAACTATATAAAACTTGCGAATATACAACATTCTTCGCTGTCCAATTTAACTACGTAAACTTAAGAATATACAACATTCTTCCATGTCCTATTGTTTGTGCATATAAATAGATTGTTAGGTTTACCTAACTCTTGAACATGCAACATAAAATTGTCCATGGGAAAAGCAATCCGTATTCAGATCTATACCTGATATGATTGCCCTTTAGCTTTGTTGATGCTGATTGCTAATCAAACATTCCCTGTGTCCCCGTCGTCATTTATATATCCCCCTGTGCCCCCTGGCACCCCCCTTGTAGTTGTGTCCCTGTGTCTGGTCGTCATTTATATCCCAGTATTCCGGTCGTCATTTGTGTCAGGGTGTCCCAGTCTGTACTTTCTCTTTGAGTGTCGAGTCGTCATTTATATTCCCTGTGTCCCAGCATCCCGGTCGTCATTTGTTTCCCGGTGTCCCGGTCTGTAATTTCTCTTCGAACAATCCCTGTGTCCCGGTCGTCATTTATATATCTTTCCTGTACCCCCGTCGTCCCCTTTGTAGTTGTGTCACTGTGTCCCGGTCGTCATTTATATTCCCTGTGTCCCGTTGTCCCAGTCTGTAATTTCTCTTTGAGGTTCCCGGTCGTCATTTATATTCCCTGTATCCCCGTGTCCGGTCGTCATTTGTGTCCCGGTCTGTAATTTCATCAGTTGACAAATATGACGTCAGTCGACAAACAATTTCATGACGCATACAGCTCAATCCTTACAATGAGGTCAGTCGACACACCTGAAGTCAATCGACAGACACACAGACAACTTATTTATATATATATAGATATATAGCTGTTGGGGGGGGGGGGGCTTGGGGGGCATCGCGCCCCCAAGCCCCCAGCGCGCGTAAGTTGTTACACGCCATATTAGTTACCTGCCATTGTAGTTGTGTCCCTGTGTCCCACCTGTGAATTGAGATAGATATAAATATATATATTTTTGAACTACATAAAACTTGCGAATATACAACATTCTTCGCTGTCCAATTTAACTAGTAAAATTTAAGAATATACAACATTCTTCCATGTCCTATTGTCTGTGCATATAAATAGATTGTTAGGTTTACCTAACTCTTGAACATGCAACATAAAATTGTCCATGGGAAAAAAATCCGTATTCAGATCTATACCTGATTATTCTAATGATTGCCCTTTAGCTTTGTTGATGCTGATTGCTAATCAAACATTCCCTGTGTCCCCGTCGTCATTTATATATCCCCCTGTGCCCCCTGGCATCCCCCTTGTAGTTGTGTCCATGTGTCCTGGTCGTCATTTATATTCCCAGTATTCTGTCGTCATTTGTGTCCCGGTGTCCCAGTCTGTACTTTCTCTTTGAGTGTCGAGGTCGTCATTTATATTCCCTGTGTCCCAGCATCCGGTCGTCATTTGTTTCCCGTTGTCCCGGTCTGTAATTTCTCTTCGAACAATCCCTGTGTCCCGGTCGTCATTTATATATCTTTCCTGTACCCCCGTCGTCCCCTTTGTAGTTGTGTCATTGTGTCCCGGTCGTCATTTATATCCCCTGTGTCCCGGTGTCCCAGTCTGTAATTTCTCTTTGAGGTTCCCAGTCGTCATTTATATTCCCTGTATCCCCGTGTCCCGGTCGTCATTTGTGTCCCGGTCTGTAATTTCATCAGTTGACAAACATGACGTCAGTCGACAAACAATTTCATGACGCATACAGCTCAATCCTTACAATGACGTCAGTCGACACACTGAAGTCACTCGACAGACACACAGACAATTTATTTATATATATATATAGATATATAGCTGTTGGGGGGGGGCTTGGGGGGCATCGCGCCCCAAGCCCCCCGCGCGCGTAAGTCGTTACACACCATTTTAGTTACCTGCCATTGTAGTTGTGTCCCTGTGTCCCACCTGTGAATTGAGATAGATATAAATATATATATTTTTTGAACTACATAAAACTTGCGAATATACAACATTCTTCGCTGTCCAATTTAACTACGTAAAACTTAAGAATATACAACATTCTTCCATGTCCTATTGTTTGTGCATATAAATAGATTGTTAGGTTTACCTAACTCTTGAACATGCAACATTAAATTTTCCATGGGAAAAGCAATCCGTATTCAGATCTATACCTGATTATTCTAATGATTGCCCTTTAGCTTTGTTGATGCTGATTGCTAATCAAACATTCCCTGCGTCCTCGTTGTCATTTATATATCCCCCTGTGCCCCTGGCACCCCCCTTGTAGTTGTGTCCCTGTGTCCTGGTCGTCATTTATATTCCCAGTATTCCGGTCGTCATTTGTGTCCAGTGTCCCAGTCTGTACTTTCTCTTTGAGTGTCGAGGTCGTCATTTATATTCCCTGTGTCCCAGCATCCCGGTCGTCATTTGTTTCCGGTGTCCCGGTCTGTAATTTCTCTTTGAACAATCCCTGTGTCCCGGTCGTCATTTATATATCTTCCCTGTACCCCCGTCGTCCCCTTTGTAGTTGTGTCACTGTGTCCTGGTCGTCATTTATATTCCCTGTGTCCCGGTGTCCCAGTCTGTAATTTCTCTTTGAGGTTCCCGGTCGTCATTTATATTCCTGTATCCCCGTGTCCCGGTCGTCATTTGTGTCCGGTCTGTAATTTCATCAGTTGACAAACATGACGTCAGTCGACAAACAATTTCATGACGCACACAGCTCAATCCTTACAATGACGTCAGTCGACACACCTGAAGTCACTCGACAGACACACAGACAACTTATTTATATATATATATAGATATATAGCTGTTTGGGGGGGGGGGGCTTGGGGGCATCGCGCCCCCAAGCCCCCCGCGCGCGTAAGTCGTTACACGCCATATTAGTTACCTGCCATTGTAGTTGTGTCCCTGTGTCCCACCTGTGAATTGAGATAGATATAAATATATATATTTTTTGAACTACATAAACTTGCGAATATACAACATTCTTCGCTGTCCAATTTAACTACGTAAAACTTAAGAATATACAACATTCTTCCATGTCCTATTGTTTGTGCATATAAACAGATTGTTAGGTTTACCTAACTCTTGAACATGCAACATAAAATTTTCCATGGGAAAAGCAATCCGTATTCAGATCTATACCTGATTATTCTAATGATTGCCCTTTAGCTTTGTTGATGCTGATTGCTAATCAAACATTCCCTGTGTCCCCGTCGTCATTTATATATCCCCCTGTGCCCCCTGGCACCCCCCTTGTAGTTGTGTCCCTGTGTCCTGGTCGTCATTTATATTCCCAGTATTCCGGTCGTCATTTGTGTCCCGGTGTCCCAGTCTGTACTTTCTCTTTGAGTGTCGAGGTCGTCATTTATATTCCCTGTGTCCCAGCATCCCGGTCGTCATTTGTTTCCCGGTGTCCCGGTCTGTAATTTCTCTTCGAACAATCCCTGTGTCCTGGTCGTCATTTATATATCTCCCTGTACCCCCATCGTCCCCTTTGTAGTTGTGTCACTGTGTCCCGGTCGTCATTTTATTTCCCTGTGTCCCGGTGTCCCAGTCTGTAATTTCTCTTTGAGGTTCCCGGTCGTCATTTATATTCCCTTTATCCCGTGTCCCGGTCGTCATTTGTGTCCCGGTCTGTAATTTCATCAGTTGACAAACATGACGTCAGTCGACAAACAATTTCATGACGCATACAGCTCAATCCTTACATTGACGTCAGTCGACACACCTGAAGTCACTCGACAGACACACAGACAACTTATTTTTATATATATAGATATATAGCTGTTGGAGGGGGCTTGGGGGGGCATCGCGCCCCCAAGCCTCCCGCACGCGTAAGTCGTTACACGCCATATTAGTTACCTGCATTGTAGTTGTGTCCCTGTGTCCCACCTGTGAATTGAGATAGATATAAATATATATATTTTTTGAACTACATAAAACTTGCGAATATACAACATTCTTCGCTGTCCAATTTAACTACGTAAAACTTAAGAATATACAAACGATTCTTCCATGTCCTATTGTTTGTGCATATAAATAGATTGTTAGGTTTACCTAACTCTTGAACATGCAACATAAATTGTCCATGGGAAAAGCAATCTGTATTCAGATCTATACCTGATTATTCTAATGATTGCCCTTTAGCTTTGTTGATGCTAATTGCTAATCAAACATTCCCTGTGTCCCCGTCGTCATTTATATATCCCCCTGTGCCCCCTGGCACCCCCCTTGTAGTTGTTTCCCTGTGTCCTGGTCGTCATTTATATTCCCAGTATTCCGGTCGTCATTTGGTGTCCCGGTGTCCAGTCTGTACTTTCTCTTTGAGTGTCGAGGTCGTCATTTATATTCCCTGTGTCCCAGCATCCCGGTCGTCATTTGTTTCCCGGTGTCCCGGTCTGTAATTTCTCTTCGAACAATCCCTGTGTCCCGGTCGTCATTTATATATCTTCCCTGTACCCCGTCGTCCCCTTTGTAGTTGTGTCACTGTGTCCCGGTCGTCATTTATATTCCTGTGTCCCGGTGTCCCAGTCTGTAATTTCTCTTTGAGGTTCCCGGTCGTCATTTATATTCCCTGTATCCCCGTGTCCCGGTCGTCATTTGTGTCCCGGTCTGTAATTTCATCAGTTGACACACATGACGTCAGTCGACAAACAATTTCATGACGCATACAGCTCAATCCTTACAATGACGTCAGTCGACACACCTGAAGTCACTTGACAGACACACAGACAACTTATTTTTATATATATAGATATATAGCTGTTGGGGGGGGGGGCTTGGGGGGGGGGGGGCATCACGCCCCCAAGCCCCCCGCGCGCATAAGTCGTTACACGCCATATTAGTTACCTGCCATTGTAGTTGTGTCCTGTATCCCACCTGTGAATTGAGATAGATATAAATATATATATTTTTGAACTACATAAAACTTGCGAATATACAACATTCTTCGCTGCCCAATTTAACTACGTAAAACTTAAGAATATACAACATTCTTCCATGTCCTATTGTTTGTGGCATATAAATAGATTGTTAGGTTTACCTAACTCTTGAACATGCAACATAAAATTGTCCATGGAAAAGCAATCCGTATTCAGATCTATACCTGATATTCTAATGATTGCCCTTTAGCTTTGTTGATGCTGATTGCTAATCAAACATTCCTGTGTCCCGTCGTCATTTATATATCCCCCTGTGCCCCCTGGCATCCCTCTTGTAGTTGTGTCCCTGTGTCCTGGTCGTCATTTATATTCCCAGTATTCCGGTCGTCATTTGTGTCCGGTGTCCCAGTCTGTACTTTCTCTTTGAGTGTCGAGGTCGTCATTTATATTCCCTGTGTCCCAGCATCCCGGTCGTCATTTGTTTCCCGGTGTCCCGGTCTGTAATTTCTCTTCGGACAATCCCTGTGTCCCGGTCGTCATTTATATATCTTCCCTGTACCCCCGTCGTCCCCTTTGTAGTTGTGTCACTTTGTCCCGGTCGTCATTTATATTCCCTGTGTCCCGGTGTCCCAGTCTGTAATTTCTCTTTGAGGTTCCCGGTCGTCATTTATATTCCCTGTATCCCCGTGTCCCGGTCGTAATTTGTGTCCCGGTCTGTAATTTCATCAGTTGACAAACCTGACGTCAGTCGACAAACAATTTCATGACGCATACAGCTCAATCCTTACAATGACGTCAGTCGACACACCTGAAGTCACTCGACAGACACACAGACAACTTATTTTTATATATATAGATATATAGCTTTTGGGGGGGGGGGCTTGGGGGGGCATCGCGCCCCCAAGCCTCCCGCGCGCGTAAGTCGTTACACGCCATATTAGTTACCTGCCATTGTAGTTGTGTCCCTGTGTCCCACCTGTGAATTGAGATAGATATAAATATAATATATTTTTTGAACTACATGAAACTTGCGAATATACAACATTCTTCGCTGTCCAATTTAACTACGTAAAACTTAAGAATATACAACATTCTTCCATGTCCTATTGTTTGTACATATAAATAGATTGTTAGGTTTACCTAACTCTTGAACATGCAACATAAAATTGTCCATGGGAAAAGCAATCCGTATTCAGATCTATACCTGATTATTCTAATGATTGCCCTTTAGCTTTGTTGATGCTGATTGCTAATCAAACATTTCCTGTGTCCCCGTCGTCATTTATATATCCCTCTGTGCCCCCTGGCACCCCTCTTGTAGTTGTGTCCCTGTGTCCTGGTCGTCATTTATATTCCCAGTATTCCGGTCGTCATTTGTGTCCGGGTGTCCCAGTCTGTACTTTCTCTTTGAGTGTCGAGGTCGTCATTTATATTCCCTGTGTCCCAGCATTCCCGGTCGTCATTTGTTTCCCGTGTCCCGGTCTGTAATTTCTCTTCGAACAATCCCTGTGTCCCGGTCGTCATTTATATATCTTCCCTGTACCCCCGTCGTCCCCTTTGTAGTTGTGTCACTGTGTCCCGGTCGTCATTTATATTCCCTGTGTCCCGGTGTCCCAGTCTGTAATTTCTCTTTGAGGTTCCGGTCGTCATTTATATTCCCTGTATCCCCGTGTCCCGGTCGTCATTTGTGTCCCGGTCTGTAATTTCATCAGTTGACAAACATGACGTCAGTCGACAAACAATTTCATGACGCATACAGCTCAATCCTTACAATGACGTCAGTCGACACACCTGAAGTCAATCGACAGACACACAGACAACTTATTTTATATATAGAGATATATAGCTGTTGGGGAGGGCTTGGGGGGGCATCGCGCCCCCAAGCCCCCGCGCGCGTAAGTCGTTACACGCCATATTAGTTACCTGCCATTGTAGTTGTGTCCCTGTGTCCCACTGTGAATTGAGATAGATATAAATATATATATTTTTGAACTACATAAAACTTGCGAATATACAACATTCTTCGCTGTCCAATTTAACTACGTAAACTTAAGAATATACAACATTCTTCCATGTCCTATTGTTTGTGCATATAAATAGATTGTTAGGTTTACCTAACTCTTGAACATGCAACATAATTTGTCCATGGGAAAAGCAATCCGTATTCAGATCTGTACCTGATTATTCTAATGATTGCCCTTTAGCTTTGTTGATGCTGATTGCTAATCAAACATTCCCTGTGTCCCCGTCGTCATTTATATATCCCCCTGTGCCCCTGGCACCCTCCTTGTAGTTGTGTCCCTGTGTCATGGTCGTCATTTATATTACCAGTATTCCGGTCGTCATTTGTGTCCCGGTGTCCCAGTCTGTACTTTCTCTTTGAGTGTCGAGGTCGTCATTTATATTCCCTGTGTCCCAGCATCCCGGTCGTCATTTGTTTCCCGGTGTCCCGGTCTGTAATTTCTCTTCGAACAATCCCTGTGTCCCGGTCGTCATTTATATATCTTCCCTGTACCCCGTCGTCCCCTTTGTAGTTGTGTCACTGTGTCCCGGTCGTCATTTATATTCCCTGTGTCCCGATGTCCCAGTCTGTAATTTCTCTTGAGGTTCCCGGTCGTCATTTATATTCCCTGTATCCCCGTGTCCCGGTCGTCATTTGTGTCCCGGTCTGTAATTTCATCAGTTGACAAACATGACGTCAGTCGACAAACAATTTCATGACGCATACAGCTCAATCCTTACAATGACGTCAGTCAACACACCTGAAGTCACTCGACAGACACACAGAAAACTTATTTTTATATATATAGATATATAGTTGTTGGAGGGGCTTGGGGGCGCGTAAGTCGTTACACGCCATATTAGTTACCTGCCATTGTAGTTGTGTCCCTGTGTCCCACCTGTGAATTGAGATAGATATAAATATATATATTTTTTGAACTACATAAAACTTGCGAATATACAACATTCTTCGCTGTCCAATTTAACTACGTAAAACTTAAGAATATACAACATTCTTCCATGTCCTATTGTTTGTGCATATAAATAGATTGTTAGGTTTACCTAACTCTTGAACATGCAACATAAAATTGTCCATGGGAAAAGCAATCCGTATTCAGATCTATACCTGATTATTCTAATGATTGCCCTTTAGCTTTGTTGATGCTGATTGCTAATCAAACATTCCCTGTGTCCCCGTCGTCATTTATATATCCCCCTGTGCCCCCTGGCACCCCCCTTGTAGTTGTGTCCCTGTGTCCTGGTCGTCATTTATATTCCCAGTATTCCGGTCGTCATTTGTGTCCCGGTGTCCCAGTCTGTACTTTCTCTTTGAGTGTCGAGGTCGTCATTTATATTCCCTGTGTCCCAGCATCCCGGTCGTCATTTGTTTCCCGGTGTCCCGGTCAGTAATTTATCTTCGAACAATCCATGTGTCCCGGTCGTCATTTATATATCTTCCCTGTACCCCCGTCGTCCCCTTTGTAGTTGTGTCACTGTGTCCCGGTCGTCATTTATATTCCCTGTGTCCCGGTGTCCCAGTCTGTAATTTCTCTTTGAGGTTCAGGGTCGTCATTTATATTCCCTGTATCCCCGTGTCCCGGTCGTCATTTGTGTCCCGGTCTGTAATTTCATCAGTTGACAAACATGACATCAGTCGACAAAGAATTTCATGACGCATACAGCTCAATCCTTACAATGACGTCAGTCGACACACCTGAAGTCACTCGACAGACACACAGACAACTTATTTTTATATATATAGATATATAGCTGTTGGGGGGGGGGGCTTGGAGGGGCATCGCGCCCCCAAGCCCCCCACAAGCGTAAGTCGTTACACGCCATATTAGTTACCTGCCATTGTAGTTGTGTCCCTGTGTCCCACCTGTGAATTGAGATAGATATAAATATATATTTTTTGAACTACATAAAATGTGCGAATATACAACATTCTTCGCTGTCCAATTTAACTACGTAAACTTAAGAATATACAACATTCTTCCATGTCCTATTGTTTGTGCATATAAATAGATTGTTAGGTTTACCTAACTCTTGAACATGCAACATAAAATTGTCCATGGGAAAAGCAATCCGTATTCAGATCTATACCTGATTATTCTAATGATTGCCCTTTAGCTTTGTTGATGCTGATTGCTAATCAAACATTCCCTGTGTCCCCGTCGTCATTTATATATCCCCCTGTGCCCCCTGGCACCCCCCTTGTAGTTGTGTCCCTGTGTCCTGGTCGTCATTTATATTCTCAGTATTCCGGTCGTCATTTGTGTCCCGGTGTCCCAGTCTTTACTTTCTCTTTGAGTGTCGAGGTCGTCATTTATATTCCCTGTGTCCCAGCATCCCGGTCGTCATTTGTTTCCCGGTGTCCCGGTCTGTAATTTCTCTTCGAACAATCCCTGTGTCCCGGTCGTCATTTATATATCTTCCCTGTACCCCCGTCGTCCCCTTTGTAGTTGTGTCACTGTGTCCCGGTCGTCATTTATATTCCCTGTGTCCCGGTGTCCCAGTCTGTAATTTCTCTTTGAGGTTCCCGGTCGTCATTTATATTCCCTGTATCCCCGTGTCCCGGTCGTCATTTGTGTCCCGGTCTGTAATTTCATCAGTTGACAAACATGACGTCAGTCGACAAACAATTTCATGACGCATACAGCTCAATCCTTACAATGACGTCAGTCGACACACCTGAAGTCACTCGACAGACACACAGACAACTTATTTTTATATATATAGATATATAGCTGTTGGGGGGGGGGGCTTGGGGGGCATCGCGCCCCCAAGCCCCCCGCGCGCGTAAGTCTTTACACTCCATATTAGTTACCTGCCATTGTAGTTGTGTCCCTGTGTCCCACCTGTGAATTGAGATAGATATAAATATATATATTTTTTGAACTACATAAAACTTGCGAATATACAACATTCTTCGCTGTCCAATTTAACTACGTAAAACTTAAGAATATACAACATTCTTCCATGTCCTATTGTTTGTGCATATAAATAGATTGTTAGGTTTACCTAACTCTTGAACATGCAACATAAAATTGTCCATGGGAAAAGCAATCCGTATTCAGATCTATACCTGATTATTCTAATGATTGCCCTTTAGCTTTGTTGATGCTGATTGCTAATCAAACATTCCCTGTGTCCCCTTCGTCATTTAGATATCCCCCTGTGCCCCCTGGCACCCCCCTTGTAGTTGTGTCCCTGTGTCCTGGTCGTCATTTATATTCCCAGTATTCCGGTCGTCATTTGTGTTCCGGTGTCCCAGTCTGTACTTTCTCTTTGAGTGTCGAGGTCGTCATTTATATTCCCTGTGTCCCAGCATCCCGGTCGTCATTTGTTTCCCGGTGTCCCGGTCTGTAATTTCTCTTCGAACAATCCCTGTGTCCCGGTCGTCATTTATATATCTTCCCTGTACCCCCGTCGTCCCCTTTGTAGTTGTGTCACTGTGTCCCGGTCGTCATTTATGTTCCCTGTGTCCCGGTGTCCCAGTCTGTAATTTCTCTTTGAGGTTCCCGGTCGTCATTTATATTCCCTATATCCCCGTGTCCCGGTCGTCATTTGTGTCCCGGTCTGTAATTTCATCAGTTGACAAACATGACGTCTGTCGACAAACAATTTCATGACGCATACAGCTCAATCCTTACAATGACGTCAGTCGACACACCTGAAGTCACTCGACAGACACACAGACAACTTATTTTTATATATATAGGTATATAGCTGTTGGGGGGGGGGGGGGCTTGGGGGGGGCATCGCGCCCCCAAGCCCCCCGTGCGTGTAATTCGTTACACGCCATATTAGTTACCTGCCATTGTAGTTGTGTCCCTGTGTCCTACCTGTGAATTGAGATAGATATAAATATATATATTTTTTGAACTACATAAAACTTGCGAATATACAACATTCTTCGCTGTCCAATTTAACTACGTAAAACTTAAGAATATACAACATTCTTCCATGTCCTATTGTTTGTGCATATAAATAGATTGTTAGGTTTACCTAACTCTTGAACATGCAACATAAAATTGTCCATGGGAAAAGCAATCCGTATTCAGATCTATACCGGATTATTCTAATGATTGCCCTTTAGCTTTGTTGATGCTGATTGCTAATCAAACATTCCCTGTGTCCCCGTCGTCATTTATATATCCCCCTGTGCCCCCTGGCACCCCCCTTGTAGTTGTGTCCCTGTGTCCTGGTCGTCATTTATATTCCCAGTATTCCGGTCGTCATTTGTGTCCCGGTGTCCCAGTCTGTACTTTCTCTTTGAGTGTCGAGGTCATCATTTATATTCCCTGTGTCCCAGCATCCCGGTCGTCATTTGTTTCCCGGTGTCCCGGTCTGTAATTTCTCTTCGAACAATCCCTGTGTCCCGGTCGTCATTTATATATCTTCCCTGTACCCCCGTCGTCCCATTTGTAGTTGTGTCACTGTGTCCCGGTCGTCATTTATATTCCCTGTGTCCCGGTGTCCCAGTCTGTAATTTCTCTTTGAGGTTCCCGGTCGTCATTTATATTCCCTGTATCCCCGTGTCCCGGTCGTCATTTGTGTCCCGGTCTGTAATTTCATCAGTTGACAAACATGACGTCAGTTGACAAACAATTTCATGACGCATACAGCTCAATCCTTACAATGACGTCAGTCGACACACCTGAAGTCACTCCACAGACACACAGACAACTTATTTTTATATATATAGATATATAGATAGGTAGATAGATAGATAGATAGATAGATATATATAGATAGCTTTGTTGATGCTGATTGCTAATCAAACATTCCCTGTGTCCCCGTCGTCATTTATATATCCCCCTGTGCCCCCTGGCACCCCCCTTGTAGTTGTGTCCCTGTGTCCTGGTCGTCATTTATATTCCCAGTATTCCGGTCGTCATTTGTGTCCCGGTGTCCCAGTCTGTACTTTCTCTTTGAGTGTCGAGGTCGTCATTTATATTCCCTGTGTCCCAGCATCCCGTTCGTCATTTGTTTCCCGGTGTCCCGGTCTGTAATTTCTCTTCGAACAATCCCTGTGTCCCGGTTGTCATTTATATATCTTCCCTGTACCCCCGTCGTCCCCTTTGTAGTTGTGTCACTGTGTCCCGGTCGTCATTTTATATTCCCTGTGTCCTGGTGTCCCAGTCTGTAATTTCTCTTTGAGGTTCCCGGTCGTCATTTATATTCCCTGTATCCCCGTGTCCCGGTCGTCATTTGTGTCTCGGTCGGTAATTTCATCAGTTGACAAACATGACGTCAGTCGACAAACAATTTCAAGACGCATACAGCTCAATCCTTACAATGACGTCAGTCGACACACCTGAAGTCACTCGACAGACACACAGACAACTTATTTATATATATATAGATATATAGCTGTTGGGGGGGGCTTGGGGGGCATCGCGCCCCCAAGCCCCCCGCGCGCGTAAGTCGTTACACGCCATATTAGTTACCTGCCATTGTAGTTGTGTCCCTGTGTCCCACCTGTGAATTGAGATAGATATAAATATATATATTTTTGAACTACATAAAACTTGCGAATATACAACATTCTTCGCTGTCCAATTTAACTACGTAAAACTTAAGAATATACAACATTCTTCCATGTCCTATTGTTTGTGCATATAAATAGATTGTTAGGTTTACCTAACTCTTGAACATGCAACATAAAATTGTCCACGGGAAAAGCAATCCGTATTCAGATCTATACCTGATTATTCTAATGATTGCCCTTTAGCTTTGTTGATGCTGATTGCTAATCAAACATTCCCTGTGTCCACGTCGTCATATATATATCCCACTGTGCCCCCTGGCACCCCCCTTGTAGTTTTGTCCCTGTGTCCTGGTCGTCATTTATATTCCCAGTATTCCGGTCGTCATTTGTGTCCCGGTGTCCCAGTCTGTACTTTCTCTTTGAGTGTCGAGGTCGTCATTTATATTCCCTGTGTCCCAGCATCCCGTTCGTCATTTGTTTCCCGGTGTCCCGGTCTGTAATTTCTCTTCGAACAATCCCTGTGTCCCGGTTGTCATTTATATATCTTCCCTGTACCCCCGTCGTCCCCTTTGTAGTTGTGTCACTGTGTCCCGGTCGTCATTTTATATTCCCTGTGTCCCGGTGTCCCAGTCTGTAATTTCTCTTTGAGGTTCCCGGTCGTCATTTATATTCCCTGTATCCCCGTGTCCCGGTCGTCATTTGTGTCTCGGTCGGTAATTTCATCAGTTGACAAACATGACGTCAGTCGACAAACAATTTCAAGACGCATACAGCTCAATCCTTACAATGACGTCAGTCGACACACCTGAAGTCACTCGACAGACACACAGACAACTTATTTATATATATATAGATATATAGCTGTTGGGGGGGGGGCTTGGGGGGCATCGCGCCCCCAAGCCCCCCGCGCGCGTAAGTCGTTACACGCCATATTAGTTACCTGCCATTGTAGTTGTGTCCCTGTGTCCCACCTGTGAATTGAGATAGATATAAATATATATATTTTTGAACTACATAAAACTTGAGAATATACAACATTCTTCGCTGTCCAATTTAACTGCGTAAAACTTAAGAATATACAACATTCTTCCATGTCCTATTGTTTGTGCATATAAATAGATTGTTAGGTTTACCTAACTCTTGAACATGCAACATAAAATTGTCCGCGGGAAAAGCATTCCGTATTCAGATCTATACCTGATTATTCTAATGATTGCCCTTTAGCTTTGTTGATGCTGATTGCTAATCAAACATTCCCTGTGTCCCCGTCGTCATATATATATCCCACTGTGCCCCCTGGCACCCCCCTTGTAGTTTTGTCCCTGTGTCCTGGTCGTCATTTAAATTCCCAGTATTCCGGTCGTCATTTGTGTCCCGGTGTCCCAGTCTGTACTTTCTCTTTGAGTGTCGAGGTCGTCATTTATATTCCCTGTGTCCCAGCATCCCGGTCGTCATTTGTTTCCCGGTGTCCCGGTCTGTAATTTCTCTTCGAACAATCCCTGTGTCCCGGTCGTCATTTATATATCTTCCCTGTACCCCCGTCGTCCCCTTTGTAGTTGTGTCACTGTGTCCCGGTCGTCATTTATATTCCCTGTGTCCCGGTGTCCCAGTCTGTAATTTCTCTTTGAGGTTCCCGGTCGTCATTTATATTCCCTGTATCCCCGTGTCCCGGTCGTCATTTGTGTCCCGGTCTGTAATTTCATCAGTTGACAAACATGACGTCAGTCGACAAACAATTTCATGACGCATACAGCTCAATCCTTACAATGACGTCAGTCGACACACCTGAAGTCACTCGACAGACACACAGACAACTTATTTTTATATATATAGATATATAGCTGTTGGGGGGGGGCTTGGGGGGCATCGCGCCCACAAGCCCCCCGCGCGCGTAAGTCGTTACACGCCATATTAGTTACCTGCCATTGTAGTTGTGTCCCTGTGTCCCACCTGTGAATTGAGATAGATATAAATATATATATTTTTTGAACTACATAAAACTTGCGAATATACAACATTCTTCGCTGTCCAATTTAACTACGTAAAACTTAAGAATATACAACATTCTTCCATGTCCTATTGTTTGTGCATATAAATAGATTGTTAGGTTTACCTAACTCTTGACCATGCAACATAAAATTGTCCATGGGAAAAGCAACCCGTATTCAGATCTATACCTGATTATTCTAATGATTGCCCTTTAGCTTTGTTGATGCTGATTGCTAATCAAACATTCCCTGTGTCCCCGTCGTCATTTATATATCCCCCTGTGCCCCCTGGCACCCCCCTTGTAGTTTTGTCCCTGTGTCCTGGTCGTCATTTAAATTCCCAGTATTCCGGTCGTCATTTGTGTCCCGGTGTCCCAGTCTGTACTTTCTCTTTGAGTGTCGAGGTCGTCATTTATATTCCCTGTGTCCCAGCATCCCGGTCGTCATTTGTTTCCCGGTGTCCCGGTCTGTAATTTCTCTTCGAACAATCCCTGTGTCCTGGTCGTCATTTATATATCTTCCCTGTACCCCCGTCGTCCCCTTTGTAGTTGTGTCACTGTGTCCCGGTCGTCATTTATATTCCCTGTGTCTCGGTGTCACAGTCTGTAATTTCTCTTTGAGGATCCCGGTCGTCATTTATATTCCCTGTATCCCCGTGTCCCGGTCGTCATTTGTGTCCCGGTCAGTAATTTCATCAGTTGACAAACATGACGTCAGTCGACAAACAATTTCATGACGCATACAGCTCAGTCCTTACAATGACGTCAGTCGACACACCTGAAGTCACTCGACAGACACACAGACAACTTATTTTTATATAAATAGATACATAGCTGTTGGGGGGGGGGGCTTGGGGGGCATCGCGAACCCAAGCCCCCCGCGCGCGTAAGTTGTTACACGCCATATTAGTTACCTGCCATTGTAGTTGTGTCCCTGTGTCCCACCAGTGAATTGAGATAGATATAAATATATATATTTTTTGAACTTGATAAAACTTGCGAATATACAACATTTTTCGCTGTCCAATTTAACTACGTAAAACTTAAGAATATACAACATTCTTCCATGTCCTATTGTTTGTGCATATAAATAGATTGTTAGGTTTACCTAACTCTTGAACATGCAACATAAAATTGTCCATGGGAAAAGCAATCCGTATTCAGATCTACACCTGATTATTCTAATGATTGCCCTTTAGCTTTGTTGATGCTGATTGCTAATCAAACATTCCCTGTGTCCCCGTCGTCATTTATATATCCCCCTGTGCCCCCTGGCACCCCCCTTGTAGTTGTGTCCCTATGTCCTGGTCGTCATTTATATTCCCAGTATTCCGGTCGTCATTTGTGTCCCGGTGTCCCAGTCTGTACTTTCTCTTTGAGTGTCGAGGTCGTCATTTATATTCCCTGTGTCCCAGCATCCCTTTCGTCATTTGTTTCCCGGTGTCCCGGTCTGTAGTTTCTCTGCGAACAATCCCTGTGTCCCGGTCGTCATTTATATATCTTCCCTGTACCCCCGTCGTCCCCTTTGTAGTTGTGTCACTGTGTCCCGGTCGTCATTTATATTCCCTGTGTCCCGGTGTCCCAGTCTGTAATTTCTCTTTGAGGTTCCCGGTCGTCATTTATATTCCCTGTATCCCCGTGTCCCGGTCGTCATTTGTGTCCCGGTCTGTAATTTCATCAGTTGACAAACATGACGTCAGTCGACAAACAATTTCATGACGCATACAGCTCAATCCTTACAATGACGTCAGTCGACACACCTGAAGTCACTCGACAGACACACAGACAACTTATTTTTATATATATAGATATATAGCTGTAGGGGGGGGGGGGCTTTGGGGGGCATCGCGCCCCCAAGCCCCCGCGCGCTTAAGTCGTTACACGCCATATTAGTTACCTGCCATTGTAGTTGTGTCCCTGTGTCCCACCTGTGAATTGAGATAGATATAAATATATATATTTTTTGAACTACATAAAACTTGCGAATATACAACATTCTTCGCTGTCCAATTTAACTACGTTAAACTTAAGAATATACAACAATCTTCCATGTCCTATTGTTTGTGCATATAAATAGATTGTTAGGTTTACCTAACTCTTGAACAAGCAACATAAAATTGTCCATGGGAAAAGCAATCCGTATTCAGATCTATACCTGATTATTCTAATGATTGCCCTTTAGCTTTGTTGATGCTGATTGCTAATCAAACATTCCCTGTGTCCCCGTCGTCATTTATATATCCCCCTGTGCCCCCTGGCATCCCCCTTGTAGTTGTATCCCTGTGTCCTGGTCGTCATTTACATTCCCAGTATTCCGGTCGTCATTTGTGTCCCGGTGTCCCAGTCTGTACTTTCTCTTTGAGTGTCGAGGTCGTCATTTATATTCCCAGTGTCCCAGCATCCCGGTCGTCATTTGTTTCCCGGTGTCCCGGTCTGTAATTTCTCTTCAAACAATCCCTGTGTCCCGGTCGTCATTTATAAATCTTCCCTGTACCCCCGTCGTCCCCTTTGTAGTTGTGTCACTGTGTCCCGGTCGTCATTTATATTCCCTGTGTCCCGGTGTCCCAGTCTGTAATTTCTCTTTGAGGTTCCCGGTCGTCATTTATATTCCCTGTATCCCCGTGTCCCGGTCGTTGTCCCGGTCTGTAATTTCATCAGTTGACAAACATGACGTCAGTCGACAAACAATTTCATGACGCATACAGCTCAATCCTTACAATGACGTCAGCCGACACACCTGAAGTCACTCGACAGACACACAGACAACTTATTTTTATATATATAGATATATAGCTGTTGGGGGGGGGGGGGGCTTGGGGGGCATCGCGCCCCCAAGCCCCCCGCACGCGTAAGTCGTTACACGCCATATTAGTTACCTGCCATTGTAGTTGTGTCCCTGTGTCCTACCTGTGAATTGAGATAGATATAAATATATATATTTTTTGAACTACATAAAACTTGCGAATATACAACATTCTTCGCTGTCCAATTTAACTACGTAAAACTTAAGAATATACAACATTCTTCCATGTCCTATTGTTTGTGCATATAAATAGATTGTTAGGTTTACCTAACTCTTGAACATGCAACATAAAATTGTCCATGGGAAAAGCAATCCGTATTCAGATCTATACCTGATTATTCTAATGATTGCCCTTTAGCTTTGTTGATGCTGATTGCTAATCAAACATTCCCTGTGTCCCCGTCGTCATTTATATATCCCCCTGTGCCCCCTGGCACCCCCCTTGTAGTTGTGTCCCTGTGTCCTGGTCGTCATCTATATTCCCAGTATTCCGGTCGTCATTTGTGTCCCGGTGTCCCAGTCTGTACTTTCTCTTTGAGTGTCGAGGTCGTCATTTATATTCCCTGTGTCCCAGCATCCCAGTCGTCATTTGTTTCCCGGTGTCCCGGTCTGTAATTTCTCTTCGAACAATCCCTGTGTCCCGGTCGTCATTTATATATCTTCCCTGTACCCCCGTCGTCCCCTTTGTAGTTGTGTCACTGTGTCCCGGTCGTCATTTATATTCCCTGTGTCCCGGTGTCCCAGTCTGTAATTTCTCTTTGAGGTTCCCGGTCATCATTTATATTCCCTGTATCCCCGTGTCCCGGTCGTCATTTGTGTCCCGGTCTGTAATTTCATCAGTTGACAAACATGACGTCAGTCGACAAACAATTTCATGACGCATACAGCTCAATCCTTACAATGACGTCAGTCGACACACCTGAAGTCACTCGACAGACACACAGACAACTTATTTCTATATATATAGATATAAAGCTGTTGGGGGGGGGGGGGGCTTGGGGGGGCATCGCGCCCCCAAGCCCCCCGCGCGCGTAAGTCGTTACACGCCATATTAGTTACCTGCCATTGTAGTTGTGTCCCTGTGTCCCACCTGTGAATTGAGATAGATATAAATATATATATTTTTTGAACTACATAAAACTTGCGACTATACAACATTCTTCGCTGTCCAATTTAACTACGTAAAACTTAAGAATATACAACATTCTTCCATGTCCTATTGTTTGTGCATATAAATAGATTGTTAGGTTTACCTAACTCTTGAACATGCAACATAAAATTGTCCATGGGAAAAGCAATCCGTATTCAGATCTATACCTGATTATTCTAATGATTGCCCTTTAGCTTTGTTGATGCTGATTGCTAATCAAACATTCCCTGTGTCCCGTCGTCATTTATATATCCCCCTGTGCCCCCTGGCACCCCCCTTGTAGTTGTGTCCCTGTGTCCTGGTCGTCATTTATATTCCCAGTATTCCGGTCGTCATTTGTGTCCCGGTGTCCCAGTCTGTACTTTCTCTTTGAGTGTCGAGGTCGTCATTTATATTCCCTGTGTCCCAGCATCCCGGTCGTCATTTGTTTCCCGGTGTCCCGGTCTGTAATTTCTCTTCGAACAATCCCTGTGTCCCGGTCGTCATTTATATATCTTCCCTGTACCCCCGTCGTCCCCTTTGTAGTTGTGTCACTGTGTCCCGGTCGTCATTTATATTTCCTGTGTCCCGGTGTCCCAGTCTGTAATTTCTCTTTGAGGTTCCCGGTCGTCATTTATATTCCCTGTATCCCCGTGTCCCGGTCGTCATTTGTGTCCCGGTCTGTAGTTTCATCAGTTGACAAACATGACGTCAGTCGACAAACAATTTCATGACGCATACAGCTCAATCCTTACAATGACGTCAGTCGACACACCTGAAGTCACTCGACAGACACACAGACAACTTATTTTTATATATATATATAGATATATAGCTGTTGGGGGGGGGGCTTGGGGGGCATCGCGCCCCCAAGCACCCCGCGCGCGTAAGTCGTTACACGCCATATTAGTTACCTGCCATTGTAGTTGTGTCCCTGTGTCCCACCTGTGAATTGAGATAGATATAAATATATATATTTTTTGAACTACATAAAACTTGCGAATATACAACATTCTTCGCTGTCCAATTTAACTACGTAAAACTTAAGAATATACAACATTCTTCCATGTCCTATTGTTTGTGCATATAAATAGATTGTTAGGTTTACCTAACTCTTGAACATGCAACATAAAATTGTCCATGGGAAAAGCAATCCGTATTCAGATTTATACCTGATTATTCTAATGATTGCCCTTTAGCTTTGTTGATGCTGATTGCTAATCAAACATTCCCTGTGTCCCCGTCGTCATTTATATATCCCCCTGTGCCCCCTGGCAACCCCCTTGTAGTTGTGTTCCTGTGTCCTGGTCGTCATTTATATTCCCAGTATTCCGGTCGTCATTTGTGTCCCGGTGTCCCAGTCTGTACTTTCTCTTTGAGTGTCGAGGTCGTCATTTATATTCCCTGTGTCCCAGCATCCCGGTCGTCATTTGTTTCCCGGTGTCCCGGTCTGTAATTTCTCTTCGAACAATCCCTGTGTCCCGGTCGTCATTTATATATCTTCCCTGTACCCCCGTCGTCCCCTTTGTAGTTGTGTCACTGTGTCCCGGTCGTCATTTATATTCCCTGTGTCCCGGTGTCCCAGTCTGTAATTTCTCTTTTAGGTTCCCGGTCGTCATTTATATTCCCTGTATCCCCGTGTCCCGGTCGTCATTTGTGTCCCGGTCTGTAATTTCATCAGTTGACAAACATGACGTCAGTCGACAAACAATTTCATGACGCATACAGCTCAATCCTTACAATGACGTCAGTCGACACACCTGAAGTCACTCGACAGACACACAGACAACTTATTTTTATATATATAGATATATAGCTGTTGGGGGGGGGGGGCTTTTGGGGGCATCGCGCCCCCAAGCCCCCCCGCGCTTGTAAGTTGTTACACGCCATATTAGTTACTTGCCATTGTAGTTGTGTCCCTGTGTCCCACCTGTGAATTGAGATAGATATAAATATATATATTTTTTGAACTACATAAAACTTGCGAATATACAACATTCTTCGCTTTCCAATTTAACTACGTAAAACTTAAGAATATACAACATTCTTCCATGTCCTATTGTTTGTGCATATAAATAGATTGTTAGGTTTACCTAACTCTTGAACATGCAACATAAAATTGTCCATGGGAAAAGCAATCCGTATTCAGATCTATACCTGATTATTCTAATGATTGCCCTTTAGCTTTGTTGATGCTGATTGCTAATCAAACATTCCCTGTGTCCCCGTCGTCATTTATATATCCCCCTGTGCCCCCTGGCACCCCCCTTGTAGTTGTGTCCCTGTGTCCTGGTCGTCATTTATATTCCCAGTATTCCGGTCGTCATTTGTGTCCCGGTGTCCCAGTTTGTACTTTCTCTTTTAGTGTCGAGGTCGTCTTTTATATTCCCTGTGTCCCAGCATCCCAGTCGTCATTTGTTTCCCGGTGTCCCGGTCTGTAATTTCTCTTCGAACAATCCCTGTGTCCCGGTCGTCATTTATATATCTTCCCTGTACCCCCGTCGTCCACTTTGTAGTTGTGTCACTGTGTCCCAGTCGTCATTTATATTCCCTGTGTCCCGGTGTCCCAGTCTGTAATTTCTCTTTGAGGTTCCCGGTCGTCATTTATATTCCCTGTATCCCCGTGTCCCGGTCGTCATTTATGTCCCGGTCTGTAATTTCATCAGTTGACAAACATGACGTCAGTCGACAAACAATTTCATGACGCATACAGCTCAATCCTTACAATGACGTCAGTCGACACACCTGAAGTCACTCGACAGACACACAGACAACTTATTTTTATATATATAGATATATAGCTGTTGGGGGGGGGGGGCTTGGGGGGGCATCGCGCCCCCAAGCCCCCCGCGCGCGTAAGTCGTTACACGCCATATTAGTTACCTGCCATTGTAGTTGTGTCCCTGTGTTCCACCTGTGAATTGAGATAGATATAAATATATATATTTTTTGAACTACATAACACTTGCGAATATACAACATTCTTCGCTGTCCAATTTAACTACGTAAAACTTAAGAATATACAACATTCTTCCATGTCCTATTGTTTGTGCATATAAATAGATTGTTAGGTTTACCTAACTCTTGAACATGCAACATAAAATTGTCCATGGGAAAAGCAATCCGTATTCAGATCTATACCTGATTATTCTAATGATTGCCCTTTAGCTTTGTTGATGCTGATTGCTAATCAAACATTCCCTGTGTCCCCGTCGTCATTTATATATCCCTCTGTGCCCCCTGGCACCCCCCTCGTAGTTGTGTCCCTGTGTCTTGGTCGTCATTTATATTCCCAGTATTCCGGTCATCATTTGTGTCCCGGTGTCCCAGTCTGTACTTTCTCTTTGAGTGTCGAGATCGTCATTTATATTCCCTGTGTCCCAGCATCCCGGTCTTCATTTGTTTCCTGGTGTCCCAGTCTGTACTTTCTCTTTGAGTGTCGAGGTCGTCATTTATATTCCTTGTGTCCCAGCATCCCGGTCGTCATTTGTTTCCCGGTGTCCTGGTCTGTAATTTCTCTTCGAACAATCCCTGTGTCCCGGTCGTCATTTATATATCTTCCCTGTACCCCCGTCGTCCTCTTTGTAGTTGTGTCACTGTGTCCCGGTCGTCATTTATATTCCCTGTGTCCCGGTGTCCCAGTCTGTAATTTCTCTTTGAGGTTCCCGGTCGTCATTTATATTCCCTGTATCCCCGTGTCCCGGTCGTCATTTGTGTCCCGGTCTGTAATTTCATCAGTTGACAAACATGACGTCAGTCGACAAACAATTTCATGACGCATACAGCTCAATCCTTACAATGACGTCAGTCGACACACCTGAAGTCACTCGACAGACACACAGACAACTTATTTTTATATATATAGATATATAGCTGTTGGGAGGAGGCTTTGGGGGGCATCGCGCCCCCAAGCCCCCCGCGCGCGTAAGTCGTTACACGCCATATTAGTTACCTGCCATTGTAGTTGTGTCCCTGTGTCCCACCTGTGAATTGAGATAGATATAAATATATACATTTTTTGAACTACATAAAACTTGCGAATATACAACATTCTTCGCTGTCCAATTTAACTACGTAAAACTTAATAATATACAACATTCTTCCATGTCCTATTGTTTGTGCATATAAATAGATTGTTCGGTTTACCTAATTCTTGAACATGCAACATAAAATTGTCCATGGGAAAAGCAATCCGTATTCAGATCTATACCTGATTATTCTAATGATTGCCCTTTAGCTTTGTTGATGCTGATTGCTAATCAAACATTCCCTGTGTCCCCTTCGTCATTTATATATCCCCCTGTGCCCCCTGGCATCCCCCTTGTAGTTGTGTCCCTGTGTCCTGGTCGTCATTTATATTCCCAGTATTCCGGTCGTCATTTGTGTCCCGGTGTCCCAGTCTGTACTTTCTCTTTGAGTGTCGAGGTCGTCATTTATATTCCCTGTGTCCCAGCATCCCGGTCGTCATTTGTTTCCCGGTGTCCCGGTCTGTAATTTCTCTGCGAACAATCCCTGTGTCCCGGTCGTCATTTATATATCTTCCCTGTACCCCCGTCGCCCCCTTTGTAGTTGTGTCATTGTGTCCCGGTCGTCATTTATATTCCCTGTGTCCTGGTGTCCCAGTCTGTAATTTCTCTTTGAGTTTCCCGGTCGTCATTTATATTCCCTGTATCCCCGTGTCCCGGTCGTCATTTGTGTCCTGGTCTGTAATTTCATCAGTTGACAAACATGACGTCAGTCGACAAACAATTTCATGACGCATACAGCTCAATCCTTACAATGACGTCAGTCGACACACCTGAAGTCACTCGACAGACACACAAACAACTTATTTTTATATATATAGATATATAGCTGTTGGGGGGGGGCTTGGGGGGGCATCGTGCCCCCAAGCCACCCGCGCGCGTAAGTCGTTACACGCCATATTAGTTACTTGCCATTGTAGTTGTGTCCCTGTGTCCCACCTGTGAATTGATATAGATATAAATATATATATTTTTTGAACTACATAAAACTTGCGAATATACAACATTCTTCGCTGTCCAATTTAACTACGTAAAACTTAAGAATATACAACATTCTTCCATGTCCTATTGTTTGTGCATATAAATAGATTGTTAGGTTTACCTAACTCTTGAACATGCAACATAAAATTGTCCATGGGAAAAGCAATCCGTATTCAGATCTATACCTGATTATTCTAATGATTGCCCTTTAGCTTCGTTGATGCTGATTGCTAATCAAACATTCCCTGTTTCCCCGTCGTCATTTATATATCCCCCTGTGCCCCCTGGCACCCCCCTTGTAGTTGTGTCCCTGTGTCCTGGTCGTCATTTATATTCCCAGCGTTCCGGTCGTCATTTGTGTCCCGGTGTCCCAGTCTGTACTTTCTCTTTGAGTGTCGAGGTCGTCATTTATATTCCCTGTGTCCCAGCATCCCGGTCGTCATTTGTTTCCCGGTGTCCCGGTCTGTAATTTCTCTTCGAACAATCCCTGTGTCCCGGTCGTCATTTATATATCTTCCCTGTACCCCCGTCGTCCCCTTTGTAGTTGTGTCACTGTGTCCCGGTCGTCATTTATATTCCCTGTGTCCCGGTGTCCCAGTCTGTAATTTCTCTTTGAGGTTCCCGGTCGTCATTTATATTCCCTGTATCCCCGTGTCCCAGTCGTCATTTGTGTCCCGGTCTGTAATTTCATCAGTTGACAAACATGACGTCAGTCGACAAACAATCTCATGACGCATACAGCTCAATCCTTACAATGACGTCAGTCGACACACCTGAAGTCACTCGACAGACACACAGACAACTTGTTTTTATATATATAGATATATAGCTGTTGGGGGGGGCTTGGAGGGGGGGGGGGGCATCGCGCCCCCAAGCCCCCCGCGTGCGTAAGTCGTTACACGCCGTATTAGTTACCTGCCATTGTAGTTGTGTCCCTGTGTCCCACCTGTGTATTGAGATAGATATAAATATATATATTTTTTGAACTACATAAAACTTGCGAATATACAACATTCTTTGCTGTCCAATGTAACTACGTAAAACTTAAGAATATACAACATTCTTCCATGTCCTATTGTTTGTGCATATAAATAGATTGTTAGGTTTACCTAACTCTTGAACATGCAACATAAAATTGTCCATGGGAAAAGCAATCCGTATTCAGATCTATACCTGATTATTCTAATGATTGCCCTTTAGCTTTGTTGATGCTGATTGCTAATCAAACATTCCCTGTGTCCCCGTCGTCATTTATATATCCCCCTGTGCCCCCTGGCACCCCCCTTGTAGTTGTGTCCCTGTGTCCTGGTCGTCATTTATATTCCCAGTATTCCGGTCGTCATTTGTGTCCCGGTGTCCCAGTCTGTACTTTCTCTTTGAGTGTCGAGGTCGTCATTTATATTCCCTGTGTCCCAGCATCCCGGTCGTCATTTGTTTCCCGGTGTCCTGGTCTGTAATTTCTCTTCGAACAATCCCTGTGTCCCGGTCGTCATTTATATATCTTCCCTGTACCCCCGTCGTCCTCTTTGTAGTTGTGTCACTGTGTCCCGGTCGTCATTTATATTCCCTGTGTCCCGGTGTCCCAGTCTGTAATTTCTCTTTGAGGTTCCCGGTCGTCATTTATATTCCCTGTATCCCCGTGTCCCGGTCGTCATTTGTGTCCCGGTCTGTAATTTCATCAGTTGACAAACATGACGTCAGTCGACAAACAATTTCATGACGCTTACAGCTCAATCCTTACAATGACGTCAGTCGACACACCTGAAGTCACTCGACAGACACACAGACAACTTATTTTTATATATATAGATATATAGCTGTTGGGGGGAGGCCTTGGGGGGCATTGCGCCCCCAAGCCCCCCGCGCGCGTAAGTCGTTACACGCCATATTAGTTACCTGCCATTGTAGTTGTGTCCCTGTGTCCCACCTGTGAATTGAGATAGATATAAATATATACATTTTTTGAACTACATAAAACTTGCGAATATACAACATTCTTCGCTGTCCAATTTAACTACGTAAAACTTAAGAATATACAACATTCTTCCATGTCCTATTGTTTGTGCATATAAATAGATTGTTAGGTTTACCTAACTCTTGAACATGCAACATAAAATTGTCCATGGGAAAAGCCATCCGTATTCAGATCTATACCTGATTATTCTAATGATTGCCCTTTAGCTTTGTTGATGCTGATTGCTAATCAAACATTCCCTGTGTCCCAGTCGTCATTTATATATCCCCCTGTGCCCCCTGGCACCCCCCTTGTAGTTGTGTCCCTGTGTCCTGGTCGTCATTTATATTCCCAGTATTCCGGTCGTCATTTGTGTCCCGGTGTCCCAGTCTGTACTTTCTCTTTGAGTGTCGAGGTCGTCATTTATATTCCCTGTGTCCCAGCATCCCGATCGTCATTTGTTTCCCGGTGTCCCGGTCTGTAATTTCTCTTCGAACAATCCCTGTGTCCCGGTCGTCATTTATATATCTTCCCTGTACCCCCGTCGTCCCCTTTGTAGTTGTGTCACTGTGTTCCGGTCGTCATTTATATTCCCTGTGTCCTGGTGTCCCAGTCTGTAATTTCTCTTTGAGTTTCCCGGTCGTCATTTATATTCCCTGTATCCCCGTGTCCCGGTCGTCATTTGTGTCCTGGTCTGTAATTTCATCAGTTGACAAACATGACGTCAGTCGACAAACAATTTCATGACGCATACAGCTCAATCCTTACAATGACGTCAGTCGACACACCTGAAGTCACTCGACAGACACACAGACAACTTATTTTTATATATATAGATATATAGCTGTTGGGGGGGGGGGGGCTTGGGGGGGCATCGCGCCCCCAAGCCACCCGCGCGCGTAAGTCGTTACACGCCATATTAGTTACTTGCCATTGTAGTTGTGTCCCTGTGTCCCACCTGTGAATTGATATAGATATAAATACATATATTTTTTGAACTACATAAAACTTGCGAATATACAACATTCTTCGCTGTCCAATTTAACTACGTAAAACTTAAGAATATACAACATTCTTCCATGTCCTATTGTTTGTGCATATAAATAGATTGTTAGGTTTACCTAACTCTTGAACATGCAACATAAAATTGTCCATGGGAAAAGCAATCCGTATTCAGATCTATACCTGATTATTCTAATGATTTCCCTTTAGCTTCGTTGATGCTGATGGCTAATCAAACATTCCCTGTGTCCCCGTCGTCATTTATATATCCCCCTGTGCCCCCTGGCACCCCCCTTGTAGTTGTGTCCCTGTGTCCTGGTCGTCATTTATATTCCCAGTATTCCGGTCGTCATTTGTGTCCCGGTGTCCCAGTCTGTACTTTCTCTTTGAGTGTCGAGGTCGTCATTTATATTCCCTGTGTCCCAGCATCCCGATCGTCATTTGTTTCCCGGTGTCCCGGTCTGTAATTTCTCTTCGAACAATCCCTGTGCCCCGGTCGTCATTTATATATCTTCCCTGTACCCCCGTCGTCCCCTTTGTAGTTGTGTCACTGTGTTCCGGTCGTCATTTATATTCCCTGTGTCCTGGTGTCCCAGTCTGTAATTTCTCTTTGAGTTTCCCGGTCGTCATTTATATTCCCTGTATCCCCGTGTCCCGGTCGTCATTTGTGTCCTGGTCTGTAATTTCATCAGTTGACAAACATGACGTCAGTCGACAAACAATTTCATGACGCATACAGCTCAATCCTTACAATGACGTCAGTCGACACACCTGAAGTCACTCGACAGACACACAGACAACTTATTTTTATATATATAGATATATAGCTGTTTGGGGGGGGGCTTGGGGGGGCATCGCGCCCCCAAGCCACCCGCGCGCGTAAGTCGTTACACGCCATATTAGTTACTTGCCATTGTAGTTGTGTCCCTGTGTCCCACCTGTGAATTGATATAGATATAAATACATATATTTTTTGAACTACATAAAACTTGCGAATATACAACATTCTTCGCTGTCCAATTTAACTACGTAAAACTTAAGAATATACAACATTCTTCCATGTCCTATTGTTTGTGCATATAAATAGATTGTTAGGTTTACCTAACTCTTGAACATGCAACATAAAATTGTCCATGGGAAAAGCAATCCGTATTCAGATCTATACCTGATTATTCTAATGATTTCCCTTTAGCTTCGTTGATGCTGATGGCTAATCAAACATTCCCTGTGTCCCCGTCGTCATTTATATATCCCCCTGTGCCCCCTGGCACCCCCCTTGTAGTTGTGTCCCTGTGTCCTGGTCGTCATTTATATTCCCAGTATTCCGGTCGTCATTTGTGTCCCGGTGTCCCAGTCTGTACTTTCTCTTTGAGTGTCGAGGTCGTCATTTATATTCCCTGTGTCCCAGCATCCCGATCGTCATTTGTTTCCCGGTGTCCCGGTCTGTAATTTCTCTTCGAACAATCCCTGTGTCCCGGTCGTCATTTATATATCTTCCCTGTACCCCCGTCGTCCCCTTTGTAGTTGTGTCACTGTGTTCCGGTCGTCATTTATATTCCCTGTGTCCTGGTGTCCCAGTCTGTAATTTCTCTTTGAGTTTCCCGGTCGTCATTTATATTCCCTGTATCCCCGTGTCCCGGTCGTCATTTGTGTCCTGGTCTGTAATTTCATCAGTTGACAAACATGACGTCAGTCGACAAACAATTTCATGACGCATACAGCTCAATCCTTACAATGACGTCAGTCGACACACCTGAAGTCACTCGACAGACACACAGACAACTTATTTTTATATATATAGATATATAGCTGTTGGGGGGGGGGCTTGGGGGGGGCATCGCGCCCCCAAGCCACCCGCGCTTGTAAGGCGTTACACGCCATATTAGTTACTTGCCATTGTAGTTGTGTCCCTGTGTCCCACCTGTGAATTGATATAGATATAAATACATATATTTTTTGAACTACATAAAACTTGCGAATATACAACATTCTTCGCTGTCCAATTTAACTACGTAAAACTTAAGAATATACAACATTCTTCCATGTCCTATTGTTTGTGCATATAAATAGATTGTTAGGTTTACCTAACTCTTGAACATGCAACATAAAATTGTCCATGGGAAAAGCAATCCGTATTCAGATCTATACCTGATTATTCTAATGATTTCCCTTTAGCTTCGTTGATGCTGATGGCTAATCAAACATTCCCTGTGTCCCCGTCGTCATTTATATATCCCCCTGTGCCCCCTAGTACCCCCCTTGTAGTTGTGTCCCTGTGTCCTGGTCGTCATTTATATTCCCAGTATTCCGGTCGTCATTTGTGTCCCGGTGTCCCAGTCTGTACTTTCTCTTTGAGTGTCGAGGTCGTCATTTATATTCCCTGTGTCCCAGCGTCCCGGTCGTCATTTGTTTCCCGGTGTCCCGGTCTGTAATTTCTCTTCGAACAATCCCTGTGTCCCGGTCGTTATTTATATATCTTCCCTGTACCCCTGTCGTCCCCTTTGTAGTTTTGTCACTGTGTCCCGGTCGTCATTTATATTCCCTGTGTCCCGGTGTCCCAGTCTGTAATTTCTCTTTGAGGTTCACGGTCGTCATTTATATTACCTGTATCCCGGTGTCCCGGTCGTCATTTTTGTCCCAGTCTGTAATTTCATCAGTTGACAAACATGACGTCAGTCAACGAACAATTTCATGACGCATACAGCTTGGTGTCCCGATTCGTCATTTGTGTCCCGGTCTGTAATTTCATCAGTTGACAAACATGACGTCAGTCGACAAACAATTTCATGACGCATACAGCTCAATCCTTACAATGACGTCAGTCGACACACCTGAAGTCACTCGAAAGACACACAGACAACTTATTTTTATATATATAGATATATAGCTGTTGGGGGGGGGGCTTGGGGGGGGCATCGTGCCCCCAAGCCCCCCGCACGCGTAAGTCGTTACACGCCATATGAGTTACCTGCCATTATAGTTGTGTCCCTGTGTCCCACCTGTGAATTGAGACAGATATAAATATATATATTTTTTGAACTACATAAAACTTGCGAATATACAACATTCTTCGCTGTCCAATTTAACTACGTAAAACTTAAGAATATACAACATTCTTCCATGTCCTATTGTTTGTGCATATAAATAGATTGTTAGGTTTACCTAACTCTCTAACATGCAACATAAAATTGTCCATGGGAAAAGCAATCCGTATTCAGATCTATACCTGATTATTCTAATGATTGCCCTTTAGCTTTGTTGATGCTGATTGCTAATCAAACATTCCCTGTGTCCCCGTCGTCATTTATATATCCCCCTGTGCCCCCTGGCACCCCCTTGTAGTTGTGTCCCTGTGTCCTGGTCGTCATTTATATTCCCAGCATCCCGGTCGTCATTTGTTTCCTGGTGTCCCGGTCTGTAATTTCTCTTCGAACAATCCCTGTGTCCCGGTCGTCATTTATATATCTTCCCTGTACCCCCGTCGTCCCCTTTGTAGTTGTGTCACTGTGTCCCGGTCGTCATTTATATTCCCTGTGTCCCGGTGTCCCAGTCTGTAATTTCTCTTTGAGGTTCCCGGTCGTCATTTATATTCCCTGTATCCCCGTGTCCCGGTCGTCATTTGTGTCCCGGTCTGTAATTTCATCAGTTGACAAACATGACGTCAGTCGACAAACAATTTCATGACGCATACAGCTCAATCCTTACATTGACGTCGGTCGACAAACCTGAAGTCACTCGACAGACACACAGACAACTTATTTTTATATATATAGATATATAGCTGTGGGGGGGGGGGCTTGGGGGGGCATCGCGCCCCCAAGCTCCCCGCGCGTAAGTCGTTACACGCCATATTAGTTACCTGCCATTGTAGTTGTGTCCCTGTGTCCCACCTGTGAATTGAGATAGATATAAATATATATATTTTTTGAACTACATAAAACTTGCGAATATACAACATTCTTCGCTGTCCAATTTAACTACGTAAAACTTAAGAATATACAACATTCTTCCATGTCCTATTGTTTGTGCATATAAATAGATTGTTAGGTTTACCTAACTCTTGAACATGCAACATAAAATTGTCCATGGGAAGAGCAATCCGTATTCAGATCTATACCTGATTATTCTAATGATTGCCCTTTAGCTTTGTTGATGCTGATTGCTAATCAAACATTCCCTGTGTCCCCGTCGTCATTTATATATCCCCCTGTGCCCCCTGGCGCCCCCTTGTAGTTGTGTCCCTGTGTCCTGGTCGTCATTTATATTCCCAGTATTCCGGTCGTCATTTGTGTCCCGGTGTCCCAGTCTGTACTTTCTCTTTGAGTGTCGAGGTCGTCATTTATATTCCCTGTGTCCCAGCATCCCGGTCATCATTTGTTTCCCGGTGTCCCGGTCTGTACTTTCTCTTCAAACAATCCCTGTGTCCCGGTCGTCATTTATATATCTTCCCTGTACCCCCGTCGTCCCCTTTGTAGTTGTGTCACTGTGTCCCGGTCGTCATTTATATTCCCTGTGTCCCGGTGTCCCAGTCTGTAATTTCTCTTTGAGGTTCCCGGTCGTCATTTATATTCCCTGTATCCCCGTGTCCCGGTCGTCATTTGTGTCCCGGTCTGTAATTTCATAAGTTGACAAACATGACGTCAGTCGACAAACAATTTCATGACGCATACAGCTCAATCCTTACAATGACGTCAGTCGACACACCTGAAGTCACTCGACAGACACACAGACAACTTATTTTTATATATATAGATATATAGCTGTTGGGGGGGGCTTGGGGGGGCATCGCGTCCCCAAGCCCCCCGCGCGCGTAAGTCGTTACACGCCATATTAGTTACCTGCCATTGTAGTTGTGTCCCTGTGTCCCACCTGTGAATTGAGATAGATATAAATATATATATTTTTTGAACTACATAAAACTTGCGAATATACAACATTCTTCGCTGTCCAATTTAACTACGTAAAACTTAAGAATATACAACATTCTTCCATGTCCTATTGTTTGTGCATATAAATAGATTGTTAGGTTTACCTAACTCTTGAACATGCAACATAAAATTGTCCATGGGAAAAGCAATCCGTATTCAGATCTATGCCTGATTATTCTAATGATTGCCCTTTAGCTTTGTTGATGATGATTGCTAATCAAACATTCCCTGAGTCCCCGTCGTCATTTGTATATCCCCCTGTGCCCCCTGGCACCCCCCTTGTAGTTGTGTCCCTGTGTCCTGGTCGTCATTTATATTCCCAGTATTCCGGTCGTCATTTGTGTCCCGGTGTCCCAGTCTGTACTTTCTCTTTGAGTGTCGAGGTCGTCATTTATATTCCCTGTGTCCCAGCATCCCGGTCGTCATTTGTTTCCCGGTGTCCCGGTCTGTAATTTCTCTTCGAACAATCCCTGTGTCCCGGTCGTCATTTATATATCTTCCCTGTACCCCCGTCGTCCCCTTTGTAGTTGTGTCACTGTGTCCCGGTCGTCATTTATATTCCCTGTGTCCCGGTGTCCCAGTCTGTAATTTCTCTTTGAGGTTCCCGGTCGTCATTTATATTCCCTGTATCCCCGTGTCCCGGTCGTCATTTGTGTCCCGGTCTGTAATTTCATCAGTTGACAAACATGACGTCAGTCGACAAACAATTTCATGACGCATACAGCTCAATCCTTACAATGACGTCAGTCGCCACACCTGAAGTCACTCGACAGACACAGACAACTTATTTTTATATATATAGATATATAGCTGTTGGGGGGGGGCTTGGGGGGGCATCGCGCCCCCAAGCTCCCCGCGCGTAAGTCGTTACACGCCATATGAGTTACCTGCCATTATAGTTGTGTCCCTGTGTCCCACCTGTGAATTGAGACAGATATAAATATATATATTTTTTGAACTACATAAAACTTGCGAATATACAACATTCTTCGCTGTCCAATTTAACTACGTAAAACTTAAGAATATACAACATTCTTCCATGTCCTATTGTTTGTGCATATAAATAGATTGTTAGGTTTACCTAACTCTTGAACATGCAACATAAAATTGTCCATGGGAAAAGCAATCCGTATTCAGATCTATACCTGATTATTCTAATGATTGCCCTTTAGCTTTGTTGATGCTGATTGCTAATCAAACATTCCCTGTGTCCCCGTCGTCATTTATATATCCCCCTGTGCCCCCTGGCACCCCCTTGTAGTTGTGTCCCTGTGTCCTGGTCGTCATTTATATTCCCAGCATCCCGGTCGTCATTTGTTTCCCGGTGTCCCGGTCTGTAATTTCTCTTCGAACAATCCCTGTGTCCCGGTCGTCATTTATATATCTTCCCTGTACCCCCGTCGTCCCCTTTGTAGTTGTGTCACTGTGTCCCGGTCGTCATTTATATTCCCTGTGTCCCGGTGTCCCAGTCTGTAATTTCTCTTTGAGGTTCCCGGTCGTCATTTATATTCCCTGTATCCCCGTGTCCCGGTCGTCATTTGTGTCCCGGTCTGTAATTTCATCAGTTGACAAACATGACGTCAGTCGACAAACAATTTCATGACGCATACAGCTCAATCCTTACAATGACGTCGGTCGACAAACCTGAAGTCACTCGACAGACACACAGACAACTTATTTTTATATATATAGATATATAGCTGTGGGGGGGGGGGCTTGGGGGGGCATCGCGCCCCCAAGCTCCCCGCGCGTAAGTCGTTACACGCCATATTAGTTACCTGCCATTGTAGTTGTGTCCCTGTGTCCCACCTGTGAATTGAGATAGATATAAATATATATATTTTTTGAACTACATAAAACTTGCGAATATACAACATTCTTCGCTGTCCAATTTAACTACGTAAAACTTAAGAATATACAACATTCTTCCATGTCCTATTGTTTGTGCATATAAATAGATTGTTAGATTTACCTAACTCTTGAACATGCAACATAAAATTGTCCATGGGAAGAGCAATCCGTATTCAGATCTATACCTGATTATTCTAATGATTGCCCTTTAGCTTTGTTGATGCTGATTGCTAATCAAACATTCCCTGTGTCCCCGTCGTCATTTATATATCCCCCTGTGCCCCCTGGCGCCCCCTTGTAGTTGTGTCCCTGTGTCCTGGTCGTCATTTATATTCCCACTATTCCGGTCGTCATTTGTGTCCCGGTGTCCCAGTCTGTACTTTCTCTTTGAGTGTCGAGGTCGTCATTTATATTCCCTGTGTCCCAGCATCCCGGTCGTCATTTGTTTCCCGGTGTCCCGGTCTGTAATTTCTCTTCGAACAATCCCTGTGTCCCGGTCGTCATTAATATATCTTCCCTGTACCCCCGTCGTCCCCTTTGTAGTTGTGTCACTGTGTCCCGGTCGTCATTTATATTCCCTGTGTCCCGGTGTCCCAGTCTGTAATTTCTCTTTGAGGTTCCCGGTCGTCATTTATATTCCCTGTATCCCCGTGTCCCGGTCGTCATTTGTGTCCCGGTCTGTAATTTCATCAGTTGACAAACATGACGTCAGTCGACAAACAATTTCATGACACATACAGCTCAATCCTTACAATCAAGTCACTCGACAGACACACAGACAACTTATTTATATATATATAGATATATAGCTGTTGGGGGGGGGGGGGCTTGGGAGGCATCGCGCCCCCAAGCCCCCCGCTTGCGTAAGTCGTTACACGCCATATTAGTTACCTGCCATTGTAGTTGTGTCCCTGTGTCCCACCTGTGAATTGAGATAGATATAAATATATATATTTTTTGAACTACATAAAACTTGCGAATATACAACATTCTTCGCTGTCCAATTTAACTACGTAAAACTTAAGAATATACAACATTCTTCCATGTCCTATTGTTTGTGCATATAAATAGATTGTTAGGTTTACCTAACTCTTGAAAATGCAACATAAAATTGTCCATGGGAAAAACAATCCGTATTCAGATCTATACCTGATTATTCTAATGATTGCCCTTTAGCTTTGTTGATGCTGATTGCTAATCAAACATTCCCTGTGTCCCCATCGTCATTTATATATCCCCCTGTGCCCCCTGGCGCCCCCTTGTAGTTGTGTCCCTGTGTCCTGGTCGTCATTTATATTCCCACTATTCCGGTCGTCATTTGTGTCCCGGTGTCCCAGTCTGTACTTTCTCTTTGAGTGTCGAGGTCGTCATTTATATTCCCTGTGTCCCAGCATCCCGGTCGTCATTTGTTTCCCGGTGTCCCGGTCTGTAATTTCTCTTCGAACAATCCCTGTGTCCCGGTCGTCATTAATATATCTTCCCTGTACCCCCGTCGTCCCCTTTGTAGTTGTGTCACTGTGTCCCGGTCGTCATTTATATTCCCTGTGTCCCGGTGTCCCAGTCTGTAATTTCTCTTTGAGGTTCCCGGTCGTCATTTATATTCCCTGTATCCCCGTGTCCCGGTCGTCATTTGTGTCCCGGTCTGTAATTTCATCAGTTGACAAACATGACGTCAGTCGACAAACAATTTCATGACGCATACAGCTCAATCCTTACAATGACGTCGGTCGACAAACCTGAAGTCACTCGACAGACACACAGACAACTTATTTTTATATATATAGATATATAGCTGTGGGGGTCCAATTTAACTACGTAAAACTTAAGAATATACAACATTCTTCCATGTCCTATTGTTTGTGCATATAAATAGATTGTTAGGTTTACCTAACTCTTGAAAATGCAACATAAAATTGTCCATGGGAAAAGCAATCCGTATTCAGATCTATACCTGATTATTCTAATGATTGCCCTTTAGCTTTGTTGATGCTGATTGCTAATCAAACATTCCCTGTTTCCCCGTCTTCATTTATATATCCCCCTGTGCCCCCTGGCACCCCCCTTGTAGTTGTGTCCCTGTGTCCTGGTCGTCATTTATATTCCCTGTGTCCCGGTGTCCCAGTCTGTAATTTCTCTTTGAGGTTCCCGGTCGTCATTTATATTCCCTGTATCCCCGTGTCCCGGTCGTCATTTGTGTACCGGTCTGTAATTTCATCAGTTGACAAACATGACGTCAGTCGACAAACAATTTCATGACGCATACAGCTCAATCCTTACAATGACGTCAGTCGACACACCTGAAGTCACTCGACAGACACACAGACAACTTATTTTTATATATATAGATATATAGCTGTTGGGGGGGGGGGCTTGGGGGGGCATCGCACCCCCAAGCCCCCCGCGCGCGTAAGTCGTTACAAGCCATATTAGTTACCTGCCATTGTAGTTGTGTCCCTGTGTCCCACCTGTGAATTGAGATAGATATAAATATATATATTTTTTGAACTACATAAAACTTGCGAATATACAACATTCTTCGCTGTCCAATTTAACTACGTAAAACTTAAAAATATACAACATTCTTCCATGTCCTATTGTTTGTGCATATAAATAGATTGTTAGGTTTACCTAACTCTTGAACATGCAACATAAAATTGTCCATGGGAAAAGCAATCCGTATTCAGATCTATACCTGATTATTCTAATGATTGCCCTTTAGCTTTGTTGATGCTGATTGCTAATCAAACATTCCCTGTGTCCCCGTCGTCATTTATATATCCCCCTGTGCCCCCTGGCACCCCCCTTGTAGTTGTGTCCCTGTGTCCTGGTCGTCATTTACATTCCCAGTATTCCGGTCGTCATTTGTGTCCCGGTGTCCCAGTCTGTACTTTCTCTTTGAGTGTCGAGGTCGTCATTTATATTCCCTGTGTCCCAGCATCCCGGTCGTCATTTGTTTCCCGGTGTCCCGGTCTGTAATTTCTCTTCGAAAAATCACTGTGTCCCGGTTGTCATTTATATATCTTCCCTGTACCCCCGTCGTCCCCTTTGTAGTTGTGTCACTGTGTCCCGGTCGTCATTTATATTCCCTGTGTCCCGGTGTCCCAGTCTGTAATTTCTCTTTGAGGTTCCCGGTCGTCATTTATATTCCCTGTATCCCCGTGTCCCGGTCGTCATTTGTGTCCCGGTCTGTAATTTCATTAGTTGACAAACATGACGTCAGTCGACAAACAATTTCATGACGCATACAGCTCAATCCTTACAATGACGTCAGTCGACACACCTGAAGTCACTCGACAGACACACAGACAACTTATTTTTATATATATAGATATATAGCTGTTGGGGAGGGGCTTGGGGGGGCATCGCGCCCCCAAGCCCCCCGCGCGCGTAAGTCGTTACACGCCATATTAGTTACCTGCCATTGTAGTTGTGTCCCTGTGTCCCACCTGTGAATTGAGATAGATATAAATATATATTTTTTGAACAACATAAAACTTGCGAATATACAACATTCTTCGCTGTCCAATTTAACTACGTAAAACTTAAGAATATACAACATTCTTCCATGTCCTATTGTTTGTGCATATAAATAGATTGTTAGGTTACCTAACTCTTGAACATGCAACATAAAATTGTCCATGGGAAAAGCAATCCGTATTCAGATCTATAC
>NW_027063234.1:32512-57676 GCF_032884065.1 Artemia franciscana | reverse complement strand
CCCCAAGCCCCTCCCCAACAGCTATATATCTATATATATAAAAATAAGTTGTCTGTGTGTCTGTCGAGTGACTTCAGGTGTGTCGACTGACGTCATTGTAAGGATTGAGCTGTATGCGTCATGAAATTGTTTGTCGACTGACGTCATGTTTGTCAACTAATGAAATTACAGACCGGGACACAAATGACGACCGGGACACGGGGATACAGGGAATATAAATGACGACCGGGAACCTCAAAGAGAAATTACAGACTGGGACACCGGGACACAGGGAATATAAATGACGACCGGGACACAGTGACACAACTACAAAGGGGACGACGGGGGTACAGGGAAGATATATAAATGACGACCGGGACACAGGGATTGTTCGAAGAGAAATTACAGACCGGGACACCGGGAAACAAATGACGACCGGGATGCTGGGACACAGGGAATATAAATGACGACCTCGACACTCAAAGAGAAAGTACAGACTGGGACACCGGGACACAAATGACGACCGGAATACTGGGAATATAAATGACGACCAGGACACAGGGACACAACTACAAGGGGGGTGCCAGGGGGCACAGGGGGATATATAAATGACGACGGGGACACAGGGAATGTTTGATTAGCAATCAGCATCAACAAAGCTAAAGGGCAATCATTAGAATAATCAGGTATAGATCTGAATACGGATTGCTTTTCCATGGACAATTTTATGTTGCATGTTCAAGAGGTAGGTAAACCTAACAATCTATTTATATGCACAAACAATAGGACATGGAAGAATGTTGTATATTCGTAAGTTTTACGTAGTTAAATTGGACAGCGAAGAATGTTGTATATTCGCAAGTTTTATGTAGTTCAAAAAATATATATATTTATATCTATCTCAATTCACAGGTGGGACACAGGGACACAACTACAATGGCAGGTAACTAATATGGCGTGTAACGACTTACGCGGGCGGGGGGCTTGAGGCGCGATGCCCCCCAAGCCCCCCCCCCCAACAGCTATATATCTATATATATAAAAATAAGTTGTCTGTGTGTCTGTCGAGTGACTTCAGGTTTGTCGACTGACGTCATTGTAAGGATTGAGCTGTATGCGTCATGAAATTGTTTGTCGACTGACGTCATGTTTGTCAACTGATGAAATACAGACCGGGACACAAATGACGACCTGAACACGGGGATACAGGAATATAAATGACGACCGGTACCTCAAAGAGAAATTACAGACTGGGACACCGGGACACAGGGAATATAAATGACGACCGGGACACAGTGACACAACTACAAAGGGGACGACGGGGGTACAGGGAAGATTTATAAATGACGACCGGGACACAGGGATTGTTCGAAGAGAAATTACAGACCGGACACCGGGAAACCAATGACGACCGGGATGCTGGGACACAGGGAATATAAATGACGACCTCGACACTCAAAGAGAAAGTACCTGACTGGGACACCGGGACACAAATGACGACCGGAATACTGGGAATGTAAATGACGACCAGGACACAGGGACACAACTACAAGGGGGATGCCAGGGGGCACAGGGGGATATATAAATGACAACGGGGACACAGGGAATGTTTGATTAGCAATCAGCATCAACAAAGCTAAAGGGCAATCATTAGAATAATCAGGTATAGATCTGAATACGGATTGCTTTTCCCATGGACAATTTTATGTTGCTTGTTCAAGAGTTAGGTAAACCTAACAATCTATTTATATGCACAAACAATAGGACATGGAAGAATGTTGTATATTCTTAAGTTTAACGTAGTTAAATTGGGACAGCGAAGAATGTTGTATATTCGCAAGTTTTATGTAGTTCAAAAAATATATATATTTATATCTATCTCAATTCACAGGTGGGACACAGGGACACAACTACAATGGCAGGTAACTAATATGGCGTGTAACGACTTACGCGCGCGGGGGCTTGGGGGCGCGATGCCCCCCAAAGCCCCCCCCCCCCAAGACGTCATTGTAAGGATTGAGCTGTATGCGTCATGAAATTGTTTGTCGACTGACGTCATGTTTGTCAACTGATGAAATTACAGACCGGGACACAATGACGACCGGGACACGGGGATACAGGGAATATAAATGACGACCGGGAACCTCAAGAGAAATTACAGACTGGGACACCGGGACACAGGAATATAAATGACGACCGGGACACAGTGACACAACTACAAAGGGGGACGACGGGGGTACAGGGAAGATATATAAATGACGACCGGGACACAGGGATTGTTCGAAGAGAAATTACAGACCGGGACACCGGGAAACAAATGACGACCGGGATGCTGGGACACAGGGAATATAAATGACGACCTCGACACTCAAAGAGAAAGTACAGACTGGGACACCGGGACACAAATGACGACCGGAATACTGGGAATATAAATGACGACCAGGACACAGGGACACAACTACAAGGGGGGTGCCAGGGGGCACAGGGGGATATATAAATGACGACGGGGACACAGGGAATGTTTGATTAGCAATCAGCATCAACAAAGCTAAAGGGCAATCATTAGAATAATCAGGTATAGATCTGAATACGGATTGCTTTTTCCCATGGACAATTTTATGTTGCATGTTCAAGAGGTAGGTAAACCTAACAATCTATTATATGCACAAACAATAGGACATGGAAGAATGTTGTATATTCTTAAGTTTTACGTAGTTAAATTGGACAGCGAAGAATGTTGTATATTTGCAAGTTTTATGTAGTTCAAAAAATATATATTATTTATCTATCTCAATTCACAGGTAAGACACAGGGACACAACTACAATGGCAGATAACTATATGGCGTGTAACGACTTACGCGCGCGGGGGGGCTTGAGGGCGCGATGCCCCCCAAGCCCCCCCCCCCCCAACAGCTATATATCTATATATATATAAAAATAAGTTGTCTGTGTGTCTGTCGAGTGACTTCAGGTGTGTCGACTGACGTCATTGTAAGGATTGAGCTGTATGCGTCATGAAATTGTTTGTCGACTGACGTCATGTTTGTCAACTGATGAAATTACAGACCGGGACACAAATGACGACCGGGACACGGGGATACAGGGAATATAAATGACGACCGGGAACCTCAAAGAGAAATTACAGACTGGGACACCGGGACACAGGGAATATAATAACGACCGGGACACAGTGACACAACTACAAAGGGGACGACGGGGGTACAGGGAAGATATATAAATGACGACCGGGACTCAGGGATTGTTCGAAGAGAAATTACAGACCGGGACACCGGGAAACAAATGACGACCGGGATGCTGGGACACAGGGAATATAAATGACGACCTCGACACTCAAAGAGAAAGTACAGACTGGGACACCGGGACACAAATGACGACCGGAATGCTGGGAATATCAATGACGACCAGGACACAGGGACACAACTACAAGGGGGGTGCCAGGGGCACAGGGAGATATATAAATGACGACGGGGACACAGGGAATGCTTGATTAGCAATCTGCATCAACAAAGCTAAAGGGCAATCATTAGAATAATCAGGTATAGATCTGAATACGGATTGCTTTTCCCATGGACAATTTTATGTTGCATGTTCAAGAGTTAGGTAAACCTAACAATCTATTTATATGCACAAACAATAGGACATGGAAGAATGTTGTATATTCTTAAGTTTTACGTAGTTAAATTGGACAGCCAAGAATGTTGTATATTAGCAAGTTTTATGTAGTTCAAAAAATATATATATTTATATCTATCTCAATTCACAGGTGGGACACAGGGACACAACTACAATGGCAGGTAACTAATATGGCGTGTAACGACTTACGCACGCGGGGGCTTGGGGGCGCGATGCCCCTCCAAGCCCCCCCCCCCAAAAGCTATATATCTATATATATAAAAATAAGTTGTCTGTGTGTCTGTCGAGTGACTTCAGGTGTGTCGACTGACGTCATTGTAAGGATTGAGCTGTATGCGTCATGAAATTGTTTGTCGACTGACGTCATGTTTGTCAACTGATGAAATTACAGACCGGGACACAAATGACGACCGGGACACGGGGATACAGGAATATAAATGACGACCGGGAACCTCAAAGAAAAATTACAGACTGGGACACCGGACACAGGGAATATAAATGACGACCGGGACACAGTGACACAACTACAAAGGGGACGACGGGGGTACAGGGAAGATATATAAATGACGACCGGGACACAGGGATTGTTCGAAGAGAAATTACAGACCGGGACACCGGGAAACAAATGACGACCGGGATGCTGGGACACAGGGAATATAAATGACGACCTCGACACTCAAAGAGAAAGTACAGACTGGGACACCGGACACAAATGACGACCGGAATACTGGGAATATAAATGACGACCAGGAACAGGGACACAACTACAAGGGGGGTGCCAGGGGGCACAGGGGGATATATAATGACGACGGGACACAGGAATGTTTGATTAGCAATCAGCATCAACAAAGCTAAAGGGCAATCATTAGAATAATCAGGTATAGATCTGAATACGGATTGCTTTTCCCATGGACAATTTTATGTTGCATGTTCAAGAGGTAGGTAAACCTAACAATCTATTTATATGCACAAACAATAGGACATGGAAGAATGTTGTATATTCGTAAGTTTTACGTAGTTAAATTGGACAGCGAAGAATGTTGTATATTCGCAAGTTTTATGTAGTTCAAAAAATATATAAATTTATATCTATCTCAATTCACAGGTGGGACACAGGGACACAACTACAATGGCAGGTAACTAATATGGCGTGTAACGACTTACGCGGGCGGGGGCTTGAGGGCGCGATGCCCCCCAAGCCCCCCCCCCCCCCCCCAACCAGCTATATATCTATATATATAAAAATAAGTTGTCTGTGTGTCTGTCGAGTGACTTCAGGTTTGTCGACTGACGTCATTGTAAGGATTGAGCTGTATGCGTCATGAAATTGTTTGTCGACTGACGTCATGTTTGTCAACTGATGAAATTACAGACCGGGACACAAATGACGACCTGAACACGGGGATACAGGGAATATAAATGACGACCGGGTACCTCAAAGAGAAATTACAGACTGGGACACCGGGACACAGGGAATATAAATGACGACCGGGACACAGTGACACAACTACAAAGGGGACGACGGGGGTACAGGGAAGATATATAAATGGACGACCGGGACACAGTGATTGTTCGAAGAGAAATTACAGACCGGGACACCGGGAAACAAATGACGACCGGGATGCTGGGACACAGGGAATATAAATGACGACCTCGACACTCAAAGAGAAAGTACAGACTGGGACACCGGGACACAAATGACGACCGGAATACTGGGAATATAAATGACGACCAGGACACAGGGACACAACTACAAGGGGGGTGCCAGGAGGCACAGGGGGATATATAAATGACGACGGGGACACAAGGAATGTTTGATTAGCAATCAGCATCAACAAAGCTAAAGGGCAATCATTAGAATAATCAGGTATAGATCTGAATACGGATTGCTTTTCCCATGGACAATTTTATGCTGCATGTTCAAGAGTTAGGTAAACCTAACAATCTATTTATATGCACAAACAATAGGACATGGAAGAATGTTGTATATTCTTAAGTTTTACGTAGTTAAATTGGACAGCGAAGAATGGTGTATATTCGCAAGTTTTATGTAGTTCAAAAAATATATATATTTATATCTATCTCAATTCACAGGTGGGACACAGGGACACAACTACAATGGCAGGTAACTAATATGGCGTGTAACGACTTACGCGCGCGGGGGGCTTGTGGGCGCGATGCCCCCCCAAGCCCCCCCCCCCAACAGCTATATGTCTATATATATAAAAATAAGTTGTCTGTGTGTCTGTCGAGTGACTTCAGGTGTGTCGACTGACGTCATTGTAAGGATTGAGCTGTATGCGTCATGAAATTGTTTGTCGACTGACGTCATGTTTGTCAACTGATGAAATTACAGACCGGGACACAAATGACGACCGGGACACGGGGACACAGGGAATATAAATGACGACCGGGAACCTCAAAGAGAAATTACAGACTGGGACACCGGGACACAGGGAATATAAATGACGACCGGGACACAGTGACACAACTACAAAGGGGACGACGGGGGTACAGGGAAGATATATAAATGACGACCGGGACACAGGGATTGTTCGAAGAGAAATTACAGACCGGGACACCGGGAAACAAATGACGAACGGGATGCTGGGACACAGGGAATATAAATGACGACCTCGACACTCAAAGAGAAAGTACAGACTGGGACACCGGGACACAAATGACGACTGGAATACTGGGAATATAAATGACGACCAGGACACAGGGACACAACTACAAGGGGGGTGCCAGGGGGCACAGGGGGATATATAAATGACGACGGGGACACAGGGAATGTTTGATTAGCAATCAGCATCAACAAAGCTAAAGGGCAATCATTAGAATAATCAGGTATAGATCTGAATACGGATTGCTTTTCCCATGGACAATTTTATGTTGCATGTTCAAGAGTTAGGTAAACCTAACAATCTATTTATATGCACAAACAATAGGACATGGAAGAATGTTGTATATTCTTAAGTTTTACGTAGTTAAATTGGACAGCGAAGAATGTTGTATATTCGCAAGTTTTATGTAGTTCAAAAAATATATATATTTATATCTATCTCAATTCACAGGTGGGACACAGGGACACAACTACAATGGCAGGTAACTAATATGGCATGTAACGACTTACGCGCGCGGGGGGCTTGGGGGCGCGATGCCCCCCCAAAGCCTCCCCCCAACAGCTATATATCTATATATATAAAAATAAGTTGTCTGTGTGTCTGTCGAGTGACTTCAGGTGTGTCGACTGACGTCATTGTAAGGATTGAGCTGTATGCGTCATGAAATTGTTTGTCGACAGACGTCATGTTTGTCAACTGATGAAATTACAGACCGGGACACAAATGACGACCGGGACACGGGGATACAGGGAATATAAATGACGACCGGGAACCTCAAAGAGAAATTACAGACTGGGACACCGGGACACAGGGAATATAAATGACGACCGGGACACAGTGACACAACTACAAAGGGGACGACGGGGGTACAGGGAAGATATATAAATGACGACCGGGACACAGGGGTTGTTCGAAGAGAAATTACAGACCGGGACACCGGGGAAACAAATGACGACTGGGATGCTGGGACACAGGGAATATAAATGACGACCTCGACACTCAAAGAGAAAGTACAGACTGGGACACCGGGACACAAATGACGACCGGAATACTGGGAATATAAATGACGACCAGGACACAGGGACACAACTACAAGGGGGGGTGCCAGGGGGCACAGGGGGATATATAAATGACGACGGGGACACAGGGAATGTTTGATTAGCAATCAGCATCAACAAAGCTAAAGGGCAATCATTAGAATAATCAGGTATAGATCTGAATACGGATTGCTTTTCCCATGGACAATTTTATTTTGCATGTTCAAGAGTTAGGTAAACCTAACAATCTATTTATATGCACAAACAATAGGACATGAAAGAATGTTGTATATTCTTAAGTTTTACGTAGTTAAATTGGACAGCGAAGAATGTTGTATATTCGCAAGTTTTATGTAGTTCAAAAAATATATATATTTATATCTATCTCAATTCACAGGTGGGACACAGGGACACAACTACAATGGCAGGTAACTAATATGGCGTGTAACGACTTACGCACGCGGGGGGCTTGGGGGCGTGATGCCCCCCCCCCCAAGCCCCCCCCCCCAACAGCTATATATCTATATATATAAAAATAAGTTGTCTGTGTGTCTGTCGAGTGACTTCAGGTGTGTCGACTGACGTCATTGTAAGGATTGAGCTGTATGCGTCATGAAATTGTTTGTCGACTGACGTCATGTTTGTCAACTGATGAAATTACAGACCGGGACGCAAATGACGACCGGGACACGGGGATACAGGGAATATAAATGACGACCGGGAACCTCAAAGAGAAATTACAGACTGGGACACCGGGACACAGGGAATATAAATGACGACCGGGACACAGTGACACAACTACAAAGGGGACGACGGGGGTACAGGGAAGATATATAAATGACGACCGGGACACATGGATTGTTCGAAGAGAAATTACAGACCGGGACACCGGGAAACAAATGACGACCGGGATGCTGGGACACAGGGAATATAAATGACGACCTCGACACTCAAAGAGAAAGTACAGACTGGGACACCGGGACACAAATGACGACCGGAATACTGGGAATATAAATGACGACCAGGACACAGGGACACAACTACAAGGGGGGGTGCCAGGGAGCACAGGGGGATATATAAATGACGACGGGGACACAGGGAATGTTTGATTAGCAATCAGCATCAACAAAGCTAAAGGGCAATCATTAGAATAATCAGGTATAGATCTGAATACGGATTGCTTTTCCCATGGACAATTTTATGTTGCATGTTCAAGAGTTAGGTAAACCTAACAATCTATTTATATGCACAAACAATAGGAAATGGAAGAATGTTGTATATTCTTCAGTTTTACGTAGTTAAATTGGACAGCGAAGAATGTTGTATATTTGCAAGTTTTATGTAGTTCAAAAAATATATATATTTATATCTATCTCAATTCACAGGTGGGACACAGGGACACAACTACAATGGCAGGTAACTAATATGGCGTGTGACGACTTACGCGTGCGGGGGGCTTGGGGGCGCGATGCCCCCCCAAGCCCCCCCCCCCCAACAGCTATATATCTATATATATAAAAATAAGTTGTCTGTGTGTCTGTTGAGTGACTTCAGGTGTGTCGACTGACGTCATTGTAAGGATTGAGCTGTATGCGTCATGAAATTGTTTGTCGACTGACGTCATGTTTGTCAACTGATGAAATTACAGACCGGGACACAAATGACGACCGGGACACAGTGACACAACTACAAAGGGGACGACGGGGGTACAGGGAAGATATATAAATGACGACCGGGACACAGTGACACAACTACAAAGGGGACGACGGGGGTACAGGGAAGATATATAAATGACGACCAGGACACAGGGATTGTTCGAAGAGAAATTACAGACCGGGATACCGGGAAACAAATGACGACCGGGATGCTGGGACACAGGGAATATAAATGACGACCTCGACACTCAAAGAGAAAGTACAGACTGGGACACCGGAACACAAATGACGACCGGAATGCTGGGAATATAACTGACGACCAGGACACAGGGACACAACTACAAGGGGGGTGCCAGGGGGCACAGGGGGATATATAAATGACGACGGGGACACAGGGAATGTTTGATTAGCAATCAGCATCAACAAAGCTAAAGGGCAATCATTAGAATAATCAGGTATAGATCTGAATACGGATTGCTTTTCCCATGGACAATTTTATGTTGCATGTTCAAGAGTTAGGTAAACCTAACAATCTATTTATATGCACAAACAATAGGACATGGAAGAATGTTGTAATTAAGAATTACAGACCGGGACACCGGGGAAACAAATGACGACCGGGATGCTGGGACAAATGACGACCGGAATACTGGGAATATAAATGACGACCAGGACACAGGGACACAACTACAAGGGGGGTGCCAGGAGGCACAGAGGGATATATAAATGACGACGGGGACATAGGGAATGTTTGATTAGCAATCAGCATCAACAAAGCTAAAGGGCAATCATTAGAATAATCAGGTATAGATCTGAATACGGATTGCTTTTCCCATGGACAATTTTATGTTGCATGTTCAAGAGTTAGGTAAACCTAACAATCTATTTATATGCACAAACAATAGGACATGGAAGAATGTTGTATATTCTTAAGTTTTACGTAGTTAAATTGGACAGCGAACAATGTTGTATATTCGCAAGTTTTATGTAGTTCAAAAAATATATATATTTATATCTATTTCAATTCACAGGTGGGACACAGGGACACAACTACAATGGCAGGTAACTAATATGGCGTGTAACGACTTACGCGCGCGGGGGAATTGGGGGCGCGATTCCCCCCAAGCCCCCCCCCCAACAGCTATATATCTATATATATAAAAATAAGTTGTCTGTGTGTCTGTCGAGTGACTTCAGGTGTGTCGACTGACGTCATTGTAAGGATTGAGCTGTATGCGTCATGAAATTGTTTGTCGACTGACGTCATGTTTGTCAACTGATGAAATTACAGACCGGGACACAAATGACGACCGGGACACGGGGATACAGGGAATATAAATGACGACCGGGAACCTCAAAGAGAAATTACAGACTGGGACACCGGGACACAGGGAATATAAATGACGACCGGGACACAGTGACACAAATACAAAGGGGACGACGGGGGTACAGGGAAGATATATAAATGACGACCGGGACACAGGGATTGTTCGAAGAGAAATTACAGACCGGGACACCGGGAAACAAATGACGACCGGGATGCTGGGACACAGGGAATATAAATGACGACCTCGACACTCAAAGAGAAAGTACAGACTGGGACACCGGGACACAAATGACGACCGGAATACTGGGAATATAAATGACGACCAGGACACAGGGACACAACTACAAGGGGGGTGCCAGGGGGCACAGGGGGATATATAAATGACGACGGGGACACAGGGAATGTTTGATTAGCAATCAGCATCAACAAAGCTAAAGGGCAATCATTAGAATAATCAGGTATAGATCTGAATACGGATTGCTTTTCCCATGGACAATTTTATGTTGCATGTTCAAGAGTTAGGTAAACCTAACAATCTATTTATATGCACAAACAATAGGACATGGAAGAATGTTGTATATTCTTAAGTTTTACGTAGTTAAATTGGACAGCGAAGAATGTTGTATATTCGCAAGTTTTATGTAGTTCAAAAAATATATATATTTATATCTATCTCAATTCACAGGGGGGACACAGGGACACAACTACAATGGCAGGTAACTAATATGGCGTGTAACGACTTATGCGCGCGGGGGGGCTTGGGGGCGCGATGCCCCCCCCAAGCCCCCCCCCCCAACTGCTATATATCTATATATATAAAAATAAATTGTCTGTGTGTCTGTCGAGTGACTTCAGGTGTGTCGACTGACGTCATTGTAAGGATTGAGCTGTATGCGTCATGAAATTGTTTGTCGACAGACGTCATGTTTGTCAACTGATGAAATTACAGACCGGGACACAAATGACGACCGGGACACGGGGATACAGGGAATATAAATGACGACCGGGAACCTCAAAGAGAAATTACAGACTGGGACACCGGGACACAGGGAATATAAATGACGACCGGGACACAGTGACACAACTACAAAGGGGACGACGGGGGTACAGGGAAGATATATAAATGACGACCGGGACACAGGGGTTGTTCGAAGAGAAATTACAGACCGGGACACCGGGAAACAAATGACGACTGGGATGCTGGGACACAGGGAATATAAATGACGACCTCGACACTCAAAGAGAAAGTACAGACTGGGACACCGGGACACAAATGACGACCGGAATACTGGGAATATAAATGACGACCAGGACACAGGGACACAACTACAAGGGGGGTGCCAGGGGGCACAGGGGGATATATAAATGACGACGGGGACACAGGGAATGTTTGATTAGCAATCAGCATCAACAAAGCTAAAGGGCAATCATTAGAATAATCAGGTATAGATCTGAATACGGATTGCTTTTCCCATGGACAATTTTATGTTGCATGTTCAAGAGTTAGGTAAACCTAACAATCTATTTATATGCACAAACAATAGGACATGAAAGAATGTTGTATATTCTTAAGTTTTACGTAGTTAAATTGGACAGCGAAGAATGTTGTATATTCGCAAGTTTTATGTAGTTCAAAAAATATATATATTTATATCTATCTCAATTCACAGGTGGGACACAGGGACACAACTACAATGGCAGGTAACTAATATGGCGTGTAACGACTTACGCACGCGGGGGGCTTGGGGGCGTGATGCCCCCCCCCCCTCAAGCCCCCCCCCCCAACAGCTATATATCTATATATATAAAAATAAGTTGTCTGTGTGTCTGTCGAGTGACTTCAGGTGTGTCGACTGACGTCATTGTAAGGATTGAGCTGTATGCGTCATGAAATTGTTTGTCGACTGACGTCATGTTTGTCAACTGATGAAATTACAGACCGGGACACAAATGACGACCGGGACACGGGGATACAGGGAATATAAATGACGACCGGGAATCTCAAAGAGAAATTACAGACTGGGACACCGGGACACAGGGAATATAAATGACGACCGGGACACAGTGACACAACTACAAAGGGGACGACGGGGGTACAGGGAAGATATATAAATGACGACCGGGACACATGGATTGTTCGAAGAGAAATTACAGACCGGGACACCGGGAAACAAATGACGACCGGGATGCTGGGACACAGGGAATATAAATGACGACCTCGACACTCAAAGAGAAAGTACAGACTGGGACACCGGGACACAAATGACGACCGGAATACTGGGAATATAAATGACGACCAGGACACAGGGACACAACTACAAGGGGGGGTGCCAGGGAGCACAGGGGGATATATAAATGACGACGGGGACACAGGGAATGTTTGATTAGCAATCAGCATCAACAAAGCTAAAGGGCAATCATTAGAATAATCAGATATAGATCTGAATACAGATTGCTTTTCCCATGGACAATTTTATGTTGCATGTTCAAGAGTTAGGTAAACCTAACAATCTATTTATATGCACAAACAATAGGAAATGGAAGAATGTTGTATATTCTTAAGTTTTACGTAGTTAAATTGGACAGCGAAGAATGTTGTATATTTGCAAGTTTTATGTAGTTCAAAAAATATATATATTTATATCTATCTCAATTCACAGGTGGGACACAGGGACACAACTACAATGGCAGGTAACTAATATGGCGTGTGACGACTTACGCGTGCGGGGGGCTTGGGGGCGCGATGCCCCCCCAAGCAACCCCCCCCCCCCCAACAGCTATATATCTATATATATAAAAATAAGTTGTCTGTGTGTCTGTTGAGTGACTTCAGGTGTGTCGACTGACGTCATTGTAAGGATTGAGCTGTATGCGTCATGAAATTGTTTGTCGACTGACGTCATGTTTGTCAACTGATGAAATTACAGACCGGGACACAAATGACGACCGGGACACAGTGACACAACTACAAAGGGGACGACGGGGGTACAGGGAAGATATATAAATGACGACCGGGACACAGTGACACAACTACAAAGGGGACGACGGGGGTACAGGGAAGATATATAAATGACGACCAGGACACAGGGATTGTTCGAAGAGAAATTACAGACCGGGACACCGGGAAACAAATGACGACCGGGATGCTGGGACACAGGGAATATAAATGACGACCTCGACACTCAAAGAGAAAGTACAGACTGGGACACCGGAACACAAATGACGACCGGAATGCTGGGAATATAACTGACAACCAGGACACAGGGACACAACTACAAGGGGGGTGCCAGGGGGCACAGGGGGATATATAAATGACGACGGGGACACAGGGAATGTTTGATTAGCAATCAGCATCAACAAAGCTAAAGGGCAATCATTAGAATAATCAGGTATAGATCTGAATACGGATTGCTTTTCCCATGGACAATTTTATGTTGCATGTTCAAGAGTTAGGTAAACCTAACAATCTATTTATATGCACAAACAATAGGACATGGAAGAATGTTGTAATTAAGAATTACAGACCGGGACACCGGGAAACAAATGACGACCGGGATGCTGGGACAAATGACGACCGGAATACTGGGAATATAAATGACGACCAGGACACAGGGACACAACTACAAGGGGGGTGCCAGGAGGCACAGAGGGATATATAAATGACGACGGGGACATAGGGAATGTTTGATTAGCAATCAGCATCAACAAAGCTAAAGGGCAATCATTAGAATAATCAGGTATAGATCTGAATACGGATTGCTTTTCCCATGGACAATTTTATGTTGCATGTTCAAGAGTTAGGTAAACCTAACAATCTATTTATATGCACAAACAATAGGACATGGAAGAATGTTGTATATTCTTAAGTTTTACGTAGTTAAATTGGACTGCGAACAATGTTGTATATTCGCAAGTTTTATGTAGTTCAAAAAATATATATATTTATATCTATTTCAATTCACAGGTGGGACACAGGGACACAACTACAATGGCAGGTAACTAATATGGCGTGTAACGACTTACGCGCGCGGGGGAATTGGGGGCGCGATTCCCCCCAAGCCCCCCCCCCCAACAGCTATATATCTATATATATAAAAATAAGTTGTCTGTGTGTCTGTCGAGTGACTTCAGGTGTGTCGACTGACGTCATTGTAAGGATTGAGCTGTATGCGTCATGAAATTGTTTGTCGACTGACGTCATGTTTGTCAACTGATGAAATTACAGACCGGGACACAAATGACGACCGGGACACGGGGATACAGGGAATATAAATGACGACCGGGAACCTCAAAGAGAAATTACAGACTGGGACACCGGGACACAGGGAATATAAATGACGACCGGGACACAGTGACACAAATACAAAGGGGACGACGGGGGTACAGGGAAGATATATAAATGACGACCGGGACACAGGGATTGTTCGAAGAGAAATTACAGACCGGGACACCGGGAAACAAATGACGACCGGGATGCTGGGACACAGGGAATATAAATGACGACCTCGACACTCAAAGAGAAAGTACAGACTGGGACACCGGGACACAAATGACGACCGGAATACTGGGAATATAAATGACGACCAGGACACAGGGACACAACTACAAGGGGGGTGCCAGGGGGCACAGGGGGATATATAAATGACGACGGGGACACAGGGAATGTTTGATTAGCAATCAGCATCAACAAAGCTAAAGGGCAATCATTAGAATAATCAGGTATAGATCTGAATACGGATTGCTTTTCCCATGGACAATTTTATGTTGCATGTTCAAGAGTTAGGTAAACCTAACAATCTATTTATATGCACAAACAATAGGACATGGAAGAATGTTGTATATTCTTAAGTTTTACGTAGTTAAATTGGACAGCGAAGAATGTTGTATATTCGCAAGTTTTATGTAGTTCAAAAAAAAAAAAATATATATATTTATATCTATCTCAATTCACAGGGGGACACAGGGACACAACTACAATGGCAGGTAACTAATATGGCGTGTAACGACTTATGCGCGCGGGGGGCTTGGGGGCGCGATGCCCCCCCAAGCCCCCCCCCAACTGCTATATATCTATATATATAAAAATAAATTGTCTGTGTGTCTGTCGAGTGACTTCAGGTGTGTAGACTGACGTCATTGTAAGGATTGAGCTGTATGCGTCATAAAATTGTTTGTCGACTGACGTCATGTTTGTCAACTGACGAAATTACAGACCGGGACACAAATGACGACCGGGACACGGGGATACAGGGAATATAAATGACGACCGGGAACCTCAAAGAGAAATTACAGACTGGGACACAGGGACACAGGGAATATAAATGACGACCAGGACACAGTGACACAACTACAAAGGGGACGACGGGGGTACAGGGAAGATATATAAATGACGACCGGGACACAAGGATTGTTCGAAGAGAAATTACAGACCGGGACACCGGGAAACAAATGACGACCGGGATGCTGGGACACAGGGGATATAAATGACGACCTCGACACTCAAAGAGAAAGTACAGACTGGGACACCGGAACACAAATGACGACCGGAATACTGGGAATATAAATGACGACCAGGACACAGGGACACAACTACAAGGGGGGTGCCAGGGGGCACAGGGGGATATATAAATGACGACGGGGACACAGGGAATGTTTTATTAGCAATCAGCATCAACAAAGCTAAAGGGCAATCATTAGAATAATCAGGTATAGATCTGAATACGGATTGCTTTTCCCATGGACAATTTTATGTTGCATGTTCAAGAGTTAGGTAAACCTAACAATCTATTTATATGCACAAACAATAGGACATGGAAGAATGTTGTATATTCTTAAGTTTTACGTAGTTAAATTGGACAGCGAAGAATGTTGTATATTCGCAAGTTTTATGTAGTTCAAAAAATATATATATTTATATCTATCTCAATTCACAGGTGGGACACACGGACACAACTACAATGGCAGGTAACTAATATGGCGTGTAATGACTTACGCGCGCGGGGGGCTTGGGGGCGCGATGCCCCCCAAGTTCCCCCCCAACAGCTATATATCTATATATATAAAAATAAGTTGTCTGTGTGTCTGTCGAGTGACTTCAGGTGTGTCGACTGACTTCATTGTAAGGATTGAGCTGTATGCTTCATGAAATTGTTTGTCGACTGACGTCATGTTTGTCAACTGATGAAATTACAGACCGGGACACAAATGACGACCGGGACACGGGGATACAGGGAATATAAATGACGACCGGGAACCTCAAAGAGAAATTACAGACTGGGACACCGGGACACAGGGAATATAAATGACGACCGGGACACAGTGACACAACTACAAAGGGGACGACGGGGGTACAGGGAAGATATATAAATGACGACCGGGACACAGGGATTGTTCGAAGAGAAATTACAGACCGGGACACCGGGAAACAAATGACGACCGGGATGCTGGGAATCAGGGAATATAAATGACGACCTCGACACTCAAAGAGAAAGTAAAGACTGGGACACCGGGACACAAATGACGACCGGAATACTGGGAATATAAATGACGACCAGGACACAGGGACACAACTACAAGGGGGGTGCCATGGGGCACAGGGGGATATATAAATGACGACGGGGACACAGGGAATGTTTGATTAGCAATCAGCATCAACAAAGCTAAAGGGCAATCATTAGAATAATCAGGTATAGATCTGAATACGGATTTTTTTTCCCATGGGCAATTTTATGTTGCATGTTCAAGAGTTAGGTAGACCTAACAATCTATTTATATGCACAAACAATAGGACATGGAAGAATGTTGTATATTCTTAAGTTTTACGTAGTTAAATCGGACAGCGAAGAATGTTGTATATTCGCAAGTTTTATGTAGTTCAAAAAATATATATATTTATATCTATCTCAATTCACAGGTGGGACACAGGGACACAACTACAATGGCAGGTAACTAATATGGCGTGTAACGACTTACGCGCGCGGGGGGCTTGGGGGCGCGATGCCCCCCAAGCCCCCCCCCCCAACAGCTATATATCTATATATATAAAAATAAGTTGTCTGTGTGTCTGTCGAGACACACAGACAACTGTCGAGTTGTGACACAGTGACACAACTACAAAGGGGACGACGGGGTACAGGGAAGATATATAAATGACGACCGGGACACAGGGATTGTTCGAAGAGAAATTACAAACCGGGACACCGGGAAACAAATGACGACCGGGATGCTGGGACACAGGGAATATAAATGACGACCTCGACACTCAAAGAGAAAGTACAGACTGGGACACCGGGACACAAATGACGACCGGAATACTGGGAATATAAATGACGACCAGGACACATGGACACAACTACAAGGGGGTGCCAGGGGGCACAGGGGGATATATAAATGACGACGGGGACACAGGGAATGTTTGATTAGCAATCAGCATCAACAAAGCTAAAGGGCAATCATTAGAATAATCAGGTATAGATCTGAATACGGATTGCTTTTCCCATGGACAATTTTATGTTGCATGTTCAAGAGTTAGGTAAACCTAACAATCTATTTATATGCACAAACAATAGGACATTGAAGAATGTTGTATATTCTTAAGTTTTACGTAGTTAAATTGGACAGCGAAGAATGTTATATATTCGCAAGTTTTATGTAGTTCAAAAAATATATATATTTATATCTATCTCAATTCACAGGTGGGACACAGGGACCCAACTACAATGGCAGGTAACTAATATGGCGTGTAACGACTTACGCGCGCGGGGGGCTTGGGGGCAAGATGCCCCCCCAAGCCCCCCCCCCCAACAGCTATATATCTATATATATAAAAATAAGTTGTCTGTGTGTCTGTCGAGTGACTTCAGGTGTGTCGACTGACGTCATTGTAAGGATTGAGCTGTATGCGTCATGAAATTGTTTGTCGACTGACGTCATGTTTGTCAACTGATGAAATTACAGACCGGGACACAAATGACGACCGGGACACGGGGATACAAGGAATATAAATGACGACCGGGAACCTCAAAGAGAAATTACAGACTGGGACACCGGGACACAGGGAATATAAATGACGACCGGGACACAGTGACACAACTACAAAGGGGACGACGGGGGTACAGGGAAGATATATAAATGACGACCGGGACACAGGGATTGTTCGAAGAGAAATTACAGACCGGGAAACCGGGAAACAAATGACGACCGGGATGCTGGGACACAGGGAATATAAATGACGACCTCGACATTCAAAGAGAAAGTACAGACTGGGACACCGGGACACAAGTGACGACCGGAATACTGGGAATACAAATGACGACCAGGACACAGGGACACAACTACAAGGGGAGTGCCAGGGGGCACAGGGGGATATATAAATGACGACGGGGACACAGGGAATGTTTGATTAGCAATCAGCATCAACAAAGCTAAAGGGCAATCATTAGAATAATCAGGTATAGATCTGAATACGGATTGCTTTTCCCATGGACAATTTTATGTTGCATGTTCAAGAGTTAGGTAAACCTAACAATCTATTTATATGCACAAACAATAGGACATGGAAGAATGTTGTATATTCTTAAGTTTTACGTAGTTAAATTGGAAAGCGAAGAATGTTGTATATTCGCAAGTTTTATGTAGTTCAAAAAATAATTATATTTATATCTATCTCAATTCACAGGTGGGACACAGGGACACAACTACAATGGCAGGTAACTAATATGGCGTGTAACGACTTACGCGCGCGGGGGGCTTGGGGGCGCGATGCCCCCCAAGCCCCCCCCCCCAACAGCTATATATCTATATATATAAAAATAAGTTGTCTGTGTGTCTGTCGAGTGACTTCAGGTGTGTCGACTGACGTCATTGTAAGGATTGAGCTGTATGCGTCATGAAATTGTTTGTCGACTGACGTCATGTTTGTCAACTGATGAAATTACAGACCGGGACACAAATGACGACCGGAACACGGGGATACAGGGAATATAAATGACGACCGGGAACCTCAAAGAGAAATTACAGACTGGGACACCGGGACACAGGGAATATAAATGACGACCGGGACACAGTGACACAACTACAAAGGGGACGACGGGGGTACAGGGAAGATATATAAATGACGACCGGGACACAGGGATTGTTCGAAGAGAAATTACAGACCGGGACACCGGGAAACAAATGACGACCGGGATGCTGGGACACAGGGAATATAAATGACGACCTCGACACTCAAAGAGAAAGTACATACTGGGACACCGGGACACAAATGACGACCGGAATACTGGGAATATAAATGACGGCCAGGACACAGGGCCACAACTACAAGGGGATGCCAGGGGGCAAAGGGGGATATATAAATGACGACAGGGACAAAGGGAATGTTTGATTAGCAATCAGCATCAACAAAGCTAAAGGGCAATCATTAGAATAATCAGGTATAGATCTGAATACGGATTGCTTTTCCCATGGACAATTTTATGTTGCATGTTCAAGAGTTAGGTAAACCTAACAATCTATTTATATGCACAAACAATAGGACATGGAAGAATGTTGTATATTCTTAAGTTTTACGTAGTTAAATTGGACAGCGAAGAATGTTGTATATTCGCAAGTTTTATGTAGTTCAAAAAATATATATATTTATATATATCTCAATTCACAGGTGGGACACAGGGACACAACTACAATGGCAGGTAACTAATATGGCGTGTCACGACTTACGCGCGCGGGGGGCTTTGGGGCGCGATGCCCCCCCAAGCCCCCCCCCCCCAACAGCTATATATCTATATATATATAAATAAGTTGTCCGTGTGTCTGTCGAGTGACTTCAGGTGTGTCGACTGACGTCATTGTAAGGATTGAGCTGTATGCGTCATGAAATTGTTTGTCGACTGACGTCATGTTTGTCAACTGATGAAATTACAGACCGCGACACAAATGACGACCGGGACACGGGGATACAGGGAATACAAATGACGACCGGGAACCTCAAAGAGAAATTACAGACTGGGACACCGGGACACAGGGAATATAAATGACGACCGGGACACAGTGACACAACTACAAAGGGGACGACGGGGGTACAGGGAAGATATATAAATGACGACCGGGACACAGGGATTGTTCGAAGAGAAATTACAGACCGGGACACCGGGAAACAAATGACGACCGGGATGCTGGGACACAGGGAATATAAATGACGACCTCGACACTCAAAGAGAAAGTACAGACTGGGACACCGGGACACAAATGACGACCGGAATACTGGGAATATAAATGACGACCAGGACACAGGGACACAACTACAAGGGGGGTGCCAGGGGGCACAGGGGGATATATAAATGACGACGGGGACACAGGGAATGTTTGATTAGCAATCAGCATCAACAAAGCTAAAGGGCAATCATTAGAATAATCAGGTATAGATCTGAATACGGATTGCTTTTCCCATTTACAATTTTATGTTGCATGTTCAAGAGTTAGGTAAACCTAACAATCTATTTATATGCACAAACAATAGGACATGGAAGAATGTTGTATATTCTTAAGTTTTACGTAGTTAAATTGGACAGCGAAGAATGTTGTATATTCGCAAGTTTTATGTAGTTCAAAAAATATATATATTTATATCTATCTCAATTCACAGGTGGGACACAGGGACACAACCACAATGGCAGGTAACTAATATGGCGTGTAACGACTTACGCGCGCGACGACCGGGACACAGTGACACAACTACAAAGGGGACGACGGGGGTACATGGAAGATATATAAATGACGACCGGGACACAGGGATTGTTCGAAGAGAAATTACAGACCGGGACACCGGGAAACAAATTACGACCGGGATGCTGAGACACAGGGAATATAAATGACGACCTCGACACTCAAAGAGAAAGTACAGACTGGGACACCCGGACACAAATGACGACCGGAATACTGGGAATATAAATGACGACCAGGACACAGGGACACAACTACATGGGGGGTGCCAGGGGGCAAAGGGGGATATATAAATGACGACGGGGACACAGGGAATGTTTGATTAGCAATCAGCATCAACAAAGCTAAAGGGCAATCATTAGAATAATCAGGTATAGATCTGAATACGGATTGCTTTTCCCATGGACAATTTTATGTTGCATGTTCAAGAGTTAGGTAAACCTAACAATCTATTTATATGCACAAACAATAGGACATGGAAGAATGTTGTATATTCTTAAGTTTTACGTAGTTAAATTGGACAGCGAAGAATGTTGTATATTCGCAAGTTTTATGTAGTTCAAAAAATATATATATTTATATCTATCTCAATTCACAGGTGGGACACAGGGACACAACTACAATGGCAGGTAACTAATATGGCGTGTAACGACTTACGCGCGCGGGGGGCTTGGGGGCGCGATGCCCCCCCCCCAAGCCCCCCCCCCAAGCCCCCCCCCCCCCCCGACAGCTATATATCTATATATATAAAAATAAGTTGTCTGTGTGTCTGTCGAGTGACTTCAGGTGTGTCGACTGACGTCATTGTAAGGATTGAGCTGTATGCGTCATGAAATTGTTTGTCGACTGACGTCATGTTTGTCAACTGATGAAATCACAGACTGGGACACAAATGACGACCGGGACACGGGGATACAGGGAATATAAATGACGACCGGGAACCTCAAAGAGAAATTACAGACTGGGACACCGGGACACAGGGAATATAAATGACGACCGGGACACAGTGACACAACTACAAAGGGGACGACGGGGGTACAGGGAAGATATATAAATGACGACTGGGACACAGGGATTGTTCGAAGAGAAATTACAGACCGGGACACCGGGAAACAAATGACGACCGGGATGCTGGGACACAGGGAATATAAATGACGACCTCGACACTCAAAGAGAAAGTACAGACTGGGACACCGGGACACAAATGACGACCGGAATACTGGGAATATAAATGACGACCAGGACACAGGGACACAACTACAAGGGGGGTGCCAGGGGGCACAGGGGGATATATAAATGACCACGGGGACACAGGGAATGTTTGATTAGCAATCAGCATCAACAAAGCTAAAGGGCAATCATTAGAATAATCAGGTATAGATCTGAATACGGATTGCTTTTCCCATGGACAATTTTATGTTGCATGTTCAAGAGTTAGGTAAACCTAACAATCTATTTATATGCACAAACAATAGGACATGGAAGAATGTTGTATATTCTTAAGTTTTACGTAGTTAAATTGGACAGCGAAGAATGTTGTATATTCGCAAGTTTTATGTAGTTCAAAAAATAAATTAACTTGGCAATTTAAAAAATTTAGTTTTCATTATAACGAACTTTTAAATAAATATCAAAAGAATTATCTAGAAATACTTAAAGAAATTTTTAACTAATTTCGGAGGTTCGAGAAATGTTGTCACAGCGCCATTTATTTTGAATTGTGTTTCTAATTGAGCGGATTTTTTTTAAAAATTAGCCACATGGTAAAGATGAATTCTATAATTGTTTAGTTCATTCAGGTTTTTTGCAATGTGTTAATATTTGTGATTTGGTAAAATTTATAATATTTAGTTTACCTATTGTTGCTAAAGGGAGGGATATATTAATAAGATAAGCTGGTTTTGGTTTTACTTGGTTGTTTTACATTTGCTGTTTTTTTTTTTCATAGGCATGTATTTTGGGGGTGATACCTGACGCGGGGATGCCATGGATATTCTGTGGTAGCCACAACACTGTGCTGGGTAGAGAATTTAGAGTGGCGAAACCCTATATAGGCCAGTGTATTCTCCTGATGAGCCCTTATGTTGGGTGTTGCCTCTGAATTATTTGTCTATATTATTTTTTCTATTGTTCGGTAAATGACGACTTATACTTATTGACGACATGACTGCCTGTCCATGGATTATTCTTTATGGTTGATTGTGTGTGGCTATGCTGTTTGACCTATGTGATTGTATGGATGAGTAGGGTTAAGGCCTCATTCAAGTGCTGGTCTATATTAATCACGAATTTAGGAAAACAGTCTTCCTTTTCTTCTTCTGTCTCTTTTTTTTTTGTGTGTTTGTGCTGTAGCATTGGTGATTTCTCTTTTCATGATATTTATATCTATCTCAATTCACAGGTGGGACACAGGGACACAACTACAATGGCAGGTAACTAATATGGCGTGTAACGACTTACGCGCGCGGGGGGCTTGGGGGCGCGATGCCCCCCCAAGCCCCCCCCCCCCAACAGCTATATATCTATATATATAAAAATAAGTTGTCTGTGTGTCTGTTGAGTGACTTCAGGTGTGTAGACTGACGTCATTGTAAGGATTGAGCTGTATGCGTCATGAAATTGTTTGTCGACTGACGTCATGTTTGTCAACTGATGAAATAACAGACCGGGACACAAATGAAGACCGGGACACGGGGATACAGGGAATATACATGAAGGCCGGGAACCTCAAAGAGAAATTACAGACTGGGACACCGGGACACAGGGAATATAAATGACGACCGGAACACAGTGACACAACTACAAAGGGGACGACGGGGGTACAGGGAAGATATATAAATGACGACCGAGACACAGGGATTGTTCGAAGAGAAATTACAGACCGGGACACCGGGAAACAAATGACGACCGGGATGCTGGGACACAGGGAATATAAATGACGACCTCGACACTCAAAGAGAAAGTACAGACTGGGACACCGGGACAAAAATGACGACCGGAATACTGGGAATATAAATGACGACCAGGACACAGGGACACAACTACAAGGGGGGTGCCCCGGGGCACAGGGGGATATATAAATGACGACGGGGACACAGGGAATGTTTGATTAGCAATCAGCATCAACAAAGCTAAAGGGCAATCATTAGAATAATCAGGTATAGATCTGAATACGGATTGCTTTTCCCATGGACAATTTTATGTTGCATGTTCAAGAGTTAGGTAAACCTAACAATCTATTTATATGCACAAACAATAGGACATGGAAGAATGTTGTATATTCTTAAGTTTTACGTAGTTAAATTGGACAGCGAAGAATGTTGTATATTCGCAAGTTTTATGTAGTTCAAAAAATATATATATTTATATCTATCTCAATTCACAGGTGGGACACAGGGACACAACTACAATGGCAGGTAACTAATATGGCGTGTAACGACTTACGCGCGCGGGGGGCTTGGGGGCGCGATGCCCCCCCAAGCCCCCCCCCCCCCCAACAGCTATATATCTATTTATATAAAAATAAGTTGTCTGTGTGTCTGTCGAGTGACTTCAGGTGTGTCGACTGACGTCATTGTAAGGATTGAGCTGTATGCGTCATGAAATTGTTTGTCGACTGACGTCATGTTTGTCAACTGATGAAATTACAGACCGGGACACAAATGACGACCGGGACACGGGGATACAGGGAATATAAATGACGACCGGGAACCTCAAAGAGAAATTACAGACTGGGACACGGGACACAGGGAATATAAATGACGACCGGGACACAGTGACACAACTACAAAGGGGACGACGGGGGTACAGGGAAGATATATAAATGACGACCGGGACACAGGGATTGTTCGAAGAGAAATTACAGACCGGGACACCGGGAAACAAGTGACGACCGGGATGCTGGGACACAGGGAATATAAATGACGACCTCGACACTCAAAGAGAAAGTACAGACTGGGACACCGGGACACAAATGACGACCGGAATACTGGGAATATAAATGACGACCAGGACACAGGGACACAACTACAAGGGGGGTGCCAGGGGGCACAGGGGGATATATAAATGACGACGGGGACACAGGGAATGTTTGATTAGCAATCAGCATCAACAAAGCTAAAGGGCAATCATTAGAATAATCAGGTATAGATCTGAATACGGATTG
>NW_027063234.1:0-32412 GCF_032884065.1 Artemia franciscana | reverse complement strand
ATATTTTTTTGAACTACATAAAACTTGCGAATATACAACATTCTTCGCTGTCCAATTTAACTACGTAAAACTTAAGAATATACAACATTCTTCCATGTCCTATTGTTTGTGCATATAAATAGATTGTTAGGTTTACCTAACTCTTGAACATGCGAACATAAAATTGTCCTTGGGAAAAGCAATCTGTATTCAGATCTATACCTGATTATTCTAATGATTGCCCTTTAGTTTTGTTGATGCTGATTGCTAATCAAACATTCCCTGTGTCCCCGTCGTCATTTATATATCCCCCTGTGCCCCCTGGCACCTCCCTTGTAGTTGTGTCCCTGTGTCCTGGTCGTCATTTATATTCCCAGTATTCCGGTCGTCATTTGTGTCCCGGTGTCCCAGTCTGTACTTTCTCTTTGAGTTTCGAGGTCGTCATTTATATTCCCTGTGTCCCAGCATCCCGGTCGTCATTTTTTTCCCGGTGTCCCGGTCTGTAATTTCTCTTCGAACAATCCCTGTGTCCCGGTCGTCATTTATATATCTTCCCTGTACCCCCGTCGTCCCCTTTGTAGTTGTGTCACTGTGTCCCGGTCGTCATTTATATTCCCTGTGTCCCGGTGTCCCAGTCTGTAATTTCTCTTTGAGGTTCCTGGTCGTCATTTATATTCCCTGTATCCCGGGTCCCGGTCGTCATTTGTGTCCCGGTCTGTAATTTCATCAGTTGACAAACATGACGTCAGTCGACAAACAATTTCATGACGCATACAGCTCAATCCTTACAATGACGTCAGTCGACACACCTGAAGTCACTCGACAGACACACAGACAACTTATTTTTATATATATAGATATATAGCTGTTGGGGGGGGGGGCTTGGGGGGCATCGCGCCCCCAAGCCCCCCGCGCGCGTAAGTCGTTACACGCCATATTAGTTACCTGCCATTGTAGTTGTGTCCCTGTATCCCACCTGTGAATTGAGATAGATATAAATATATATATTTTTTGAACTACATAAAACTTGCGAATATACAACATTCTTCGCTGTCCAATTTAACTACGTAAAACTTAAGAATGTACAACATTCTTCCATGTCCTAATGTTTGTGCATATAAATAGATTGTTAGGTTTACCTAACTCTTGAACATGCAACATAAAATTGTCCATGGGAAAAGCAATCCGTATTCAGATCTATACCTGATTATTCTAATGATTGCCCTTTAGCTTTGTTGATGCTGATTGCTAATCAAACATTCCCTGTGTCCCCGTCGTCATTTATATATCCCCCTGTGCCCCCTGGCACCCCCTTGTAGTTGTGTCCCTGTGTCCTGGTCGTCATTTATATTCCCAGTATTCCGGTCGTCATTTGTGTCCCGGTGTCCCAGTCTGTACTTTCTCTTTGAGTGTCGAGGTCGTCATTTGTATTCCCTGTGTCCCAGCATCCCGGTCGTCATTTGTTTCCCGGTGTCCCGGTCTGTAATTTCTCTTCGAACAATCCCTGTGTCCCGGTCGTCATTTATATATCTTCCCTGTACCCCCGTCGTCCCCTTTGTAGTTGTGTCACTGTGTCCCGGTCGTCATTTATATTCCCTGTGTCCCGGTGTCCCAGTCTGTAATTTCTCTTTGAGGTTCCCAGTCGTCATTTATATTCCCTGTATCCCCGTGTCCCGGTCGTCATTTGTGTCCCGGTCTGTAATTTCATCAGTTGACAAACATGACGTCAGTCGACAAACAATTTCATGACGCATACAGCTCAATCCTTCCAATGACGTCAGTCGACACACCTGAAGTCACTCGACAGACACACAGACAACTTATTTTTATATATATAGATATATAGCTGTTTGGGGGGGCTTGGGGGGCATCGTACCCCCAAGCCCCCCGCGCGCGTAAGTCGTTACACGCCATATTAGTTACCTGCCATTGTAGTTGTGTCCCTGTGTCCCACCTGTGAATTGAGATAGATATAAATATATATATTTTTTGAACTACACAAAACTTGCGAATATACAACATTCTTCGCTGTCCAATTTAACTACGTAAAACTTAAGAATATACAACATTCTTCCATGTCCTATTGTTTGTGCATATAAATAGATTGTTAGGTTTACCTAACTCTTGAACATGCAACATAAAATTGTCCATGGGAAAAGCAATCCGTATTCAGATCTATACCTGATTATTCTAATGATTGCCCTTTAGCTTTGTTGATGCTGATTGCTAATCAAACATTCCCCGTGTCCCCGTCGTCATTTATATATCCCCCTGTGCCCCCTGGCACCCCCATTGTAGTTGTGTCCCTGTGTCCTGGTCGTCATTTATATTCCCAGTATTCCGGTCGTCATTTGTGTCCCGGTGTCCCAGTCTGTACTTTCTCTTTGAGTGTCGAGGTCGTCATTTATATTCCCTGTGTCCCAGCATCCAGGTCGTCATTTGTTTCCCGGTGTCCCGGTCTGTAATTTCTCTTCGAACAATCCCTGTGTCCCGGTCGTCATTTATATATCTTCCCTGTACCCCCGTCGTCCCCTTTGTACTTGTGTCACTGTGTCCCGGTCGTCATTTATATTCCCTGTGTCCGGTGTCCCAGTCTGTAATTTCTCTTTGAGGTTCCCGGTCATCATTTATATTCCCTGTATCCCCGTGTCCCGGTCGTCATTTGTGTCCCGGTCTGTAATTTCATCAGTTGACAAACATGACGTCAGTCGACAAACAATTTCATGACGCATACAGCTCAATCCTTACAATGACGTCAGTCGACACACCTGAAGTCACTCGACAGACACACAGACAACTTATTTTTATATATATAGATATATTGCTGTTGGGGGGGGGGGCTTGGGGGGGCATCGCGCCCCCAAGCCCCCCGCGCGCGTAAGTCGTTACACACCATATTAGTTACCTGCCATTGTAGTTGTGTCCCTGTGTCTCACCTGTGAATTGAGATAGATATAAATATATATATTTTTTGAATTACATAAAACTTGCGAATATACAACATTCTTCGCTGTCCAATTTAACTACGTAAAACTTAAGAATATACAACATTCTTCCATGTCCTATTGTTTGTGCATATAAATAGATTGTTAGGTTTACCTAACTCTTGAACATGCAACATAAAATTGTTCATGGGAAAAGCAATCCGTATTCAGATCTATACCTGATTATTATAATGATTGACCTTTAGCTTTGTTGATGCTGATTGCTAATCAAACATTCCCTGTGTCCCCGTCGTCATTTATATATCCCCCTGTGCCCCCTGGCACCCCCCTTGTAGTTGTGTCCCTGTGTCGTGGTCGTCATTTATATTCCCAGTATTCCGGTCGTCATTTGTGTCCCGGTGTCCCAGTCTGTACTTTCTCTTTGAGTGTCGAGGTCGTCATTTATATTCCCTGTGTCCCAGCATCCCGGTCGTCATTTGTTTCCCGGTGTCCCGGTCTGTAATTTCTCTTCGAACAATCCCTGTGTCCCGGTCGTCATTTATATATCTACCCTGTAACCCCGTCGTCCCCTTTGTAGTTGTGTCACTGTGTCCCGGTCGTCATTTATATTCCCTGTGTCCCGGTGTCCCAGTCTGTAATTTCTCTTTGAGGTTCCCGGTCGTCATTTATATTCCCTGTATCCCCGTGTCCGGTCGTCATTTGTGTCCCGGTCTGTAATTTTCATCAGTTGACAAACATGACGTCAGTCGACAAACAATTTCATGACGCATACAGCTCAATCCTTACAATGACGTCAGTCGACACACCTGAAGTCACTCGACAGACACACAGACAACTTATTTTTATATATATAGATATATAGCTGTTGGGGAGGGGCTTGGGGGGGCATCGCGCCCCCAAGCCCCCCGCGCGCGTAAGTCGTTACACGCCATATTAGTTACCTGCCATTGTAGTTGTGTCCCTGTGTCCCACCTGTGAATTGAGATAGATATAAATATATATATTTTTTGAACTACATAAAACTTGCGAATATACAACATTCTTCGCTGTCCAATTTAACTACGTAAAACTTAAGAATATACAACATTCTTCCATTTCCTATTGTTTGTACATATAAATAGATTGTTAGGTTTACCTAACTCTTGAACATGCAACATAAAATTGTCCATGGGAAAAGCAATCCGTATTCAGATCTATACCTGATTATTTTAATGATTGCCCTTTAGCTTTGTTGATGCTGACTGCTAATCAAACATTCCTGTGTCCCCCTCGTCATTTATATATCCCCCTGTGCCCCCTGGCACCTCCCTTGTAGTTGTGTCCCTGTGTCCTGGTCGTCATTTATATTCCCAGTATTCCGGTCGTCATTTGTGTCCCGGTGTCCCAGTCTGTACTTTCTCTTTGAGTGTCGAGGTCGTCATTTATATTCCCTGTGTCCCAGCATCCCGGTCGTCATTTGTTTCCCGGTGTCCCGGTCTGTAATTTCTCTTCGAACAATCCCTGTGTCCCCGGTCGTCATTTATATATCTTCCCTGTACCCCCCGTCGTCCCCTTTGTAGTTGTGTCACTGTGTCCCGGTCGTCATTTATATTCCCTGTGTCCCGGTGTCCCAGTCTGTAATTTCTCTTTGAGGTTCCCGGTCGTCATTTATATTCCCTGTATCCCCGTGTCCCGGTCGTCATTTGTGTCCCGGTCTGTAATTTCATCAGTTGACAAACATGACGTCAGTCGACAAACAATTTCATGACGCATACAGCTCAATCCTTACAATGACGTCAGTCGACACACCTGAAGTCACTCGACAGACACACAGACAACATATTTTTATAAATATAGATATATAGCTGTTGGGGGGGGGGGGGCTTGGGGGGGCATCGTGCCCCCAAGCCCCCCGCGCGCGTAAGTCGTTACACGCCATATTAGTTACCTGCCATTGTAGTTGTGTCCCTGTGTCCCACCTGTGAATTGAGATAGATATAAATATATATATTTTTTGAACTACATAAAACTTGCGAATATACAACATTCTTCGCTGTCCAATTTAACTACGTAAAACTTAAGAATATACAACATTCTTCCATGTCCTATTGTTTGTGCATATAAATAGATTGTTAGGTTTACCTAACTCTTGAACATGCAACATAAAATTGTCCATGGGAAAAGCAATCCGTATTCAGATCTATACCTGATTATTCTAATGATTGCCCTTTAGCTTTGTTGATGCTGATTGCTAATCGAACATTCCCTGTGTCCCCGTCGTCATTTATATATCCCCCCTGTGCCCCCTGGCACCCCCCTTGTAGTTGTGTCCCTGTGTCCTGGTCGTCATTTATATTCCCAGTATTCCGGTCGTCATTTGTGTCCCGGTGTCCCAGTCTGTACTTTCTCTTTGAGTGTCGAGGTCGTCATTTATATTCCCTTTGTCCCAGCATCCCGATCGTCATTTGTTTCCCGGTGTCCCGGTCTGTAATTTCTCTTCGAACAATCCCTGTGTCCCGGTCGTCATTTATATATCTTCCCTGTACCCCCGTCGTCCCCTTTGTAGTTGTGTCACTGTGTCCCGGTCGTCATTTATATTCCCTGTGTCCCGGTGTCCCAGTCTGTAATTTCTCTTTGAGGTTCCCGGTCGTCATTTATATTCCCTGTATCCCCGTGTCCCGGTCGTCATTTGTGTCCCGGTCTGTAATTTCATCAGTTGACAAACATGACGTCAGTCGACAAACGATTTCATGACGCATACAGCTCAATCCATGAAATGACGTCAGTCGACACACCTGAAGTCACTCGACAGACACACAGACAACTTATTTTTATATATATAGATATATAGCTGTTGGGGGGGGGGGGGCTTGGGGGGGCATCGCGCCCCCAATCCCCCCGCGCGCGTAAGTCGTTACACGCCATATTAGTTACCTGCCATTGTAGTTGTGTCCCTGTGTCCCACCTGTGAATTGAGATAGATATAAATATTTATATTTTTTGAACTACATAAAACTTGCGAATATACAACATTCTTCACTGTCCAATTTAACTACGTAAAACTTAAGAAATACAACATTCTTCCATATCCTATTGTTTGTGCATATAAATAGATTGTTAGGTTTACCTAACTCTTGAACATGCAACAAAAAATTGTCCATGGGAAAAGCAATCCGTATTCAGATCTATACCTGATTATTCTAATGAATGCCCTTTAGCTTTGTTGATGCTGATTGTAAATCAAACATTCCCTGTGTCCCCTTCGTCATTTATATATCCCCCTGTGCCCCCTGGCACCCCCCTTGTAGTTGTGTCCCTGTGTCCTGGTCGTCATTTATATTCCCAGTATTTCGGTCGTCATTTGTGTCCCGGTGTCCCAGTCTGTACTTTCTCTTTGAGTGTCGAGGTCGTCATTTATATTCCCTGTGTCCCAGCATCCCGGTCGTCATTTGTTTCCATGTGTCCCGGTCTGTAATTTCTCTTCGAACAATCCCTGTGTCCCAGTCGTCATTTATATATCTTCCCTGTACCCCCGTCGTCCCCTTTGTAGTTGTGTCACTGTGTCCCGGTCGTCATTTATATTTTCTGTGTCCCGGTGTCCCAGTCTGTAATTTCTCTTTGAGGTTCCCGGTCGTCATTTATATTCCTGTATCCCCGTGTCCCGGTCGTCATTTGTGTCCCGGTCTGTAATTTCATCAGTTGACAAACATGACGTCAGTCGACAAACAATTTCATGACGCATACAGCTCAATCCTTACAATGACGTCAGTCAACACACCTGAAGTCACTCAACAGACACACAGACAAATTATTTTTATATATATAGATATATAGCTGTTGGGAGGGGGCTTGGGGGGGCATCGCGCCCCCAATCCCGCCGCGCGCGTAAGTCGTTACACGCCATATTAGTTACCTGCCATTGTAGTTGTGTCCCTGTGTCCCACCTGTGAATTGAGATAGATTATAAATATATATATTTTTTGAACTACATAAAACTTGCGAATATACAACATTCTTCACTGTCCAATTTAACTACGTAAAACTTAAGAATATACAACATTCTTCCATGTCCTATTGTTTGTGCATATAAATAGATTGTTAGGTTTACCTAACTCTTGAACATGCAACAAAAAATTGTCCATGGGAAAAGCAATCCGTATTCAGATCTATACCTGATTATTCTAATGATTGCCCTTTAGCTTTGTTGATGCTGATTGCTAATCAAACATTCCCTGTGTCCCCGTCGTCATTTATATATCCCCCTGTGCCCCCTGGCACCCCCCTTGTAGTTGTGTCCCTGTGTCCTGGTCGTCATTTATATTCCCAGTATTCCGGTCGTCATTTGTGTCCCGGTGTCGCAGTCTGTACTTTCTCTTTGAGTTTCGAGGTCGTCATTTATATTCCCTGTGTCCCAGCATCCAGGTCGTCATTTGTTTCCCGGTGTCCCGGTCTGCAATTTCTCTTCGAACAATCCCTGTGTCCCAGTCGTCATTTATATATCTTCCCTGTACCCCCGTCGTCCCCTTTGTAGTTGTGTCACTGTGTCCCGGTCGTCATTTATATTCCTGTGTCCGGTGTCCCAGTCTGTAATTTCTCTTTGAGGTTCCCGGTCGTCATTTATATTCCCTGTATCCCGGTCGTCATTTGTGTCCCGGTCTGTAATTTCATCAGTTGACAAACATGACGTCAGTCGACAAACAATTTAATGACGCATACAGCTCAATCCTTACAATGACGTCAGTCGACACACCTGAAATCACTCAACAGACACACAGACAACTTATTTTTATATATATAGATATATAGCTGTTGGGGGGGGGGGCTTGGGGGGCATCGCGCCCCCAAGCCCCCCCGCGTGCGTAAGTCGTTACACGCCATATTAGTTACCTGCCATTTTAGTTGTGTCCATGTGTCCCACCTGTGAATTGAGATAGAAATAAATATATATATTTTTTGAACTACATAAAACTTGCGAATATACAACATTCTTCGCTGTCCAATTTAACTACGTAAAACTTAAAAATATACAACATTCTTCCATGTCCTATTGTTTGTGCATACAAACAGATTGTTAGGTTTACCTAACTCTTGAACATGCAACATAAAATTGTCCAGGGGAAAAGCAATCCGTATTCAGATCTATACCTGATTATTCTAATGATTGCCCTTTAGCTTTGTTGATGCTGATTGCTAATGAAACATTCCCTGTGTCCCCGTCGTCATTTATATATCCCCCTGTGCCCCCTGGCACCCCCCTTGTAGTTGTTTCCCTGTGTCCTGGTCGTCATTTATATTCCCAGTATTCCGGTCGTCTTTTGTGTCCCGGTGTCCCAGTCTGTACTTTCTCTTTGAGTGTCGAGGTCGTCATTTATATTCCCTGTGTCCCAGCATCCCGGTCGTCATTTGTTTCCCGGTGTCCCGGTCTGTAATTTCTCTTCGAACAATCCCTGTGTCCCGGTCGTCATTTATATATCTTCCCTGTACCCCCGTCGTCCCCTTTGTAGTTGTTTCACTGTGTCCCGGTCGTCATTTATATTCCCTGTGTCCCGGTGTCCCAGTCTGTAATTTCTCTTTGAGGTTCCCAGTCTTCATTTATATTCCCTGTATCCCCGTGTCCCGGTCGTCATTTGTGTCCCCGTCTGTAATTTCATCAGTTGACAAACATGACGTCAGTCGACAAACAATTTCATGACGCATACAGCTCAATCCTTACAATGACGTCAGTCGACACACCTGAAGTCACTCGACAGACACACAGACAACTTATTTTTATATATATAGATATATAGATGTTGGGGGGGGGGGGGGCTTGGGGGGCATCGCGCCCCCAAGCCCCCCACGCGCGTAAGTCGTTACACGCCATATTAGTTACTTGCCATTGTAGTTGTGTCCCTGTGTCCCACCTGTGAATTGAGATAGATATAAATATATATATTTTTTGAACTACATAAAACTTGCGAATATACAACATTCTTCACTGTCCAATTAACTACGTAAAACTTAAGAATATACAACATTCTTCCATGTCCTATTGTTTGTGCATATAAATAGATTGTTAGGTTTACCTAACTCTTGAACATGCAACAAAAAATTGTCCATGGGAAAAGCAATCCGTATTCAGATCTATACCTGATTATTCTAATGATTGCCCTTTAGCTTTGTTGATGCTGATTGCTAATCAAACATTCCCTGTGTCCCCGTCGTCATTTATATATCCCCCTGTGCCCCCTGGCACCCCCCTTGTAGTTGTGTCCCTGTGTCCTGGTCGTCATTTATATTCCCAGTATTCCGGTCGTCATTTGTGTCCCGGTGTCGCAGTCTGTACTTTCTCTTTGAGTTTCGAGGTCGTCATTTATATTCCCTGTGTCCCAGCATCCAGGTCGTCATTTGTTTCCCGGTGTCCCGGTCTGTAATTTCTCTTCGAACAATCCCTGTGTCCCAGTCGTCATTTATATATCTTCCCTGTACCCCCGTCGTCCCCTTTGTAGTTGTGTCACTGTGTCCGGTCGTCATTTATATTCCCTGTGTCCCGGTGTCCCAGTCTGTAATTTCTCTTTGAGGTTCCCGGTCGTCATTTATATTCCCTGTATCCCGGTCGTCATTTGTGTCCCGGTCTGTAATTTCATCAGTTGACAAACATGACGTCAGTCGACAAACAATTTAATGACGCATACAGCTCAATCCTTACAATGACGTCAGTCGACACACCTGAAGTCACTCAACAGACACACAGACAACTTATTTTTATATATATAGATATATAGCTGTTGGGGGGGGGGGCTTGGGGGGCATCGCGCCCCCAAGCCCCCCGCGTGCGTAAGTCGTTACACGCCATATTAGTTACCTGCCATTTTAGTTGTGTCCATGTGTCCCACCTGTGAATTGAGATAGAAATAAATATATATATTTTTTGAACTACATAAAACTTGCGAATATACAACATTCTTCGCTGTCCAATTTAACTACGTAAAACTTAAAAATATACAACATTCTTCCATGTCCTATTGTTTGTGCATACAAACAGATTGTTAGGTTTACCTAACTCTTGAACATGCAACATAAAATTGTCCAGGGGGAAAAGCAATCCGTATTCAGATCTATACCTGATTATTCTAATGATTGCCCTTTAGCTTTGTTGATGCTGATTGCTAATGAAACATTCCCTGTGTCCCCGTCGTCATTTATATATCCCCCTGTGCCCCCTGGCACCCCCCTTGTAGTTGTTTCCCTGTGTCCTGGTCGTCATTTATATTCCCAGTATTCCGGTCGTCTTTTGTGTCCCGGTGTCCCAGTCTGTACTTTCTCTTTGAGTGTCGAGGTCGTCATTTATATTCCCTGTGTCCCAGCATCCCGGTCGTCATTTGTTTCCCGGTGTCCCGGTCTGTAATTTCTCTTCGAACAATCCCTGTGTCCCGGTCGTCATTTATATATCTTCCCTGTACCCCCGTCGTCCCCTTTGTAGTTGTTTCACTGTGTCCCGGTCGTCATTTATATTCCCTGTGTCCCGGTGTCCCAGTCTGTAATTTCTCTTTGAGGTTCCCAGTCTTCATTTATATTCCCTGTATCCCCGTGTCCCGGTCGTCATTTGTGTCCCCGTCTGTAATTTCATCAGTTGACAAACATGACGTCAGTCGACAAACAATTTCATGACGCATACAGCTCAATCCTTACAATGACGTCAGTCGACACACTGAAGTCACTCGACAGACACACAGACAACTTATTTTTTTATATATAGATATATAGATGTTGGGGGGGGGGGGGCTTGGGGGCATCGCGCCCCCAAGCCCCCCACGCGCGTAAGTCGTTACACGCCATATTAGTTACTTGCCATTGTAGTTGTGTCCCTGTGTCCCACCTGTGAATTGAGATAGATATAAATATATATATTTTTTTGAACTACATAAAACTTGCGAATATACAACATTCTTCGCTGTCCAATTTAACTACGTAAAATTTAAGAATATACAACATTCTTCCATGTCCTATTGTTTGTGCATATAAATAGATTGTTAGGTTTACCTAACTCTTGAACATGCAACATAAAATTGTCCATGGGAAAAGCGATCCGTATTCAGATCTATACCTGATTATTCTAATGATTGCCCTTTAGCTTTGTTGATGCTGATTGCTAATCAAACATTCCCTGTGTCCCCGTCGTCATTTATATATCCCCCTGTGCCCCCTGGCCACCCCCTTGTAGTTGTGTCCCCTGTGTCCTGGTCGTCATTTATATTCCCAGTATTCCGGTCGTCATTTGTGTCCCGGTGTCCCAGTCTGTACTTTCTCTTTGAGTGTCGAGGTCGTCATTTATATTTCCTGTGTCCCAGCATCTCGGTCGTCATTTGTTTCCCGGTGTCCCGATCTGTAATTTCTCTTCGAACAATCCCTGTGTCCCGGTCGTCATTTATATATCTTCCCTGTACCCCGTCGTCCCCTTTGTAGTTGTGTCACTGTGTCCCAATCGTCATTTATATTCCCTGTGTCCCGGTGTCCCAGTCTGTAATTTCTCTTTGAGGTTCCCGGTCGTCATTTATATTCCCTGTATCCCCGTGTCCCGGTCGTCATTTGTGTCCCGGTCTGTAATTTCATCAGTTGACAAACATGACGTCAGTCGACATACAATTTCATGACGCATACAGCTCAATCCTTACAATGACGTCAGTCGAAACACCTGAAGTCACTCGACAGGACACACAGACAACTTATTTTTATATATATAGATATATAGCTGTTGGGGGGGGACTTGGGGGGCATCGCGCCCCCCAAGCCCCCCGCGCGCGTAAGTCGTTACACGCCATATAGTTACCTGCCATTGTAGTTGTGTCCCTGTGTCCCACCTGTGAATTGAGATAGATATAAATCTATATATTTTTTGAACTACATAAAACTTGCGAATATACAACATTCTTCGCTGTCCAATTTAACTACGTAAAACTTAAGAATATACAACATTCTTCCATGTCCTATTGTTTGTGCATATAAATAGACTGTTAGGTTTACCTAACTCTTGAACATGCAACATAAAATTGTCCATGGGAAAAGCAATCCGTATTCAGATCTATACCTGATTATTCTAATGATTGCCCTTTAGCTTTGTTGATGCTGATTGCTAATCAAACATTCCCTGTGTCCCCGTCGTCATTTATATATCCCCCTGTGCCCCCTGGCACCCCCCTTGTAGTTGTGTCCCTGTGTCCTGGTCGTCATTTATATTCCCAGTATTCCGGTCGTCATTTGTGTCCCGGTGTCCCAGTCTGTACTTTCTCTTTGAGTGTCGAGGTCGTCATTTATATTCCCTGTGTCCCAGCATCCCGGTCGTCATTTGTTTCCTGGTGTCCCGGTCTGTAATTTCTCTTCGAACAATCCCTGTGTCCCGGTCGTCATTTATATATCTTCCCTGTACCCCGTCGTCCCCTTTGTAGTTGTGTCACTGTGTCCCGGTCGTCATTTATATTCCCTGTGTCCCGGTGTCCAGTCTGTAATTTCTCTTTGAGGTTCCCGGTCGTCATTTATATCCCTGTATCCCCGTGTCCCGGTCGTCATTTGTGTCCCGTCTGTAATTTCATCAGTTGACAAACATGACGTCAGTCGACAAACAATTTCATGACGCATACAGCTCAATCCTTACAATGACGTCAGTCGACACACCTGAAGTCACTCGACAGAGACACAGACAACTTATTTTTATATATATAGATATATAGCTGTTGGGGGGGGGGGGTCTTGGGGGGGCATCGCGCCCTCAAGCCCCCCGCGCGCGTAAGTCGTTACACGCCATATTAGTTACCTGCCATTGTAGTTGTGTCCCTGTGTCCCACCTGTGAATTGAGATAGATATAAATATATATATTTTTTGAACTACATAAAACTTGCGAATATACAACATTCTTCGCTGTCCAATTTAACTACGTAAAACTTAAGAATATACAACATTCTTCCATGTCCTATTGTTTGTGCATATAAATAGATTGTTAGGTTTACCTAACTCTTGAACATGCAACATAAAATTGTCCATGGAAAAGCAATCCGTATTCAGATCTATACCTGATTATTCTAATGATTGCCCTTTAGCTTTGTTGATGCTGATTGCTAATCAAACATTCCCTGTGTCCCCGTCGTCATTTATATATCCCCCTGTGCCCCCTGGCACCCCCCTTGTAGTTGTGTCCCTGTGTCCTGGTCGTTATTTATATTCCCAGTATTCCGGTCGTCATTTGTGTCCCGGTGTCCCAGTCTGTACTTTCTCTTTGAGTGTCGAGGTCGTCATTTATATTCCCTGTGTCCCAGCATCCCGGTCGTCATTTGTTTCCCGGTGTCCCGGTCTGTAATTTCTCTTCGAACAATCCCTGTGTCCCGGTCGTCATTTATATATCTTCCCTGTAACCCCGTCGTCCCCTTTGTAGTTGTTTCACTGTGTCCCGGTCGTCATTTATATTCCCTGTGTCCCGGTGTCCCAGTCTGTAATTTCTCTTTGAGGTTCCCAGTCTTCATTTATATTCCCTGTATCCCCGTGTCCCGGTCGTCATTTGTGTCCCCGTCTGTAATTTCATCAGTTGACAAACATGACGTCAGTCGACAAACAATTTCATGACGCATACAGCTCAATCCTTACAATGACGTCAGTCGACACACCTGAAGTCACTCGACAGACACACAGACAACTTATTTTTATATATATAGATATATAGCTGTTGGGGGGGGGCTTGGGGGGCATCGCGCCCCCAAGCCCCCAGCGCGCGTAAGTCGTTACACGCCATATTAGTTACTTGCCATTGTAGTTGTGTCCCTGTGTCCCACCTGTGAATTGAGATAGATATAAATATATATATTTTTTGAACTACATAAAACTTGCGAATATACAACATTCTTCGCTGTCCAATTTAACTACGTAAAACTTAAGAATATACAACATTCTTCCATGTCCTATTGTTTGTGCATATAAATAGATTGTTAGGTTTACCTAACTCTTGAACATGCAACATAAAATTGTCCATGGGAAAAGCAATCCGTATTCAGATCTATACCTGATTATTCTAATGATTGCCCTTTAGCTTTGTTGATGCTGATTACTAATCAAACATTCCCTGTGTCCCCGCCGTCATTTATATTTCCCCTGTGCCCCCTGGCACCCCCCTTGTAGTTGTGTCCCTGTGTCCTGGTCGTCATTTATATTCCCAGTATTCCGGTCGTCATTTGTGTCCCGGTGTCCCAGTCTGTACTTTCTCTTTGAGTGTCGAGGTCGTCATTTATATTCCCTGTGTCCCAGCATCCCGGTCGTCATTTGTTTCCCGGTGTCCCGGTCTGTAATTTCTCTTCAAACAATCCCTGTGTCCCGGTCGTCATTTATATATCTTCCCTGTACCCCCGTCGTCCCCTTTGTAGTTGTGTCACTGTGTCCCAATCGTCATTTATATTCCCTGTGTCCCGGTGTCCCAGTCTGTAATTTCTCTTTGAGGTTCCCGGTCGTCATTTATATTCCCTGTATCCCCGTGTCCCGGTCGTCATTTGTGTCCCGGTCTGTAATTTCATCAGTTGACAAACATGACGTCAGTCGACATACAATTTCATGACGCATACAGCTCAATCCTTACAATGACGTCAGTCGAAACACCTGAAGTCACTCGACAGACACACAGACAACTTATTTTTATATATATAGATATATAGCTGTTGGGGGGGGGGACTCTCTTGTAGTTGTGTCCCAGCATCCCGGTCGTCATTTGTTTCCTGGTGTCCCGGTCTGTAATTTCTCTTCGAACAATCCCTGTGTCCCGGTCGTCATTTATATATCTTCCCTGTAACCCCGTCGTCCCCTTTGTAGTTGTGTCACTGTGTCCCGGTCGTCATTTATATTCCATGTGTCCCGGTGTCCCAGTCTGTAATTTCTCTTTGAGGTTCCCGGTCGTCATTTATATTCCCTGTATCCCCGTGTCCCGGTCGTCATTTGTGTCCCGGTCTGTAATTTCATCAATTGACAAACATGACGTCAGTCGACAAACAATTTCATGACGCATACAGCTCAATCCTTACAATGACGTCAGTCGACACACCTGAAGTCACTCGACAGAGACACAGACAACTTATTTTTATATATATAGATATATAGCTGTTGGGGGGGGGGAGGCTTTGGGGGGCATCGCGCCCCCAAGCCCCCCGCGCGCGTAAGTCGTTACACGCCATATTAGTTACCTGCCATTGTAGTTGTGTCCCTGTGTCCCACCTGTGAATTGAGATAGATATAAATATATATATTTTTTGAACTACATAAAACTTGCGAATATACAACATTCTTCGCTGTCCAATTTAACTACGCAAAACTTAAGAATATACAATATTCTTCCATGTCCTATTGTTTTTGCATATAAATAGATTGTTAGGTTTACCTAACTCTTGAACATGCAACATAAAATTGTCCATGGGAAAAGCAATTCGTATTCAGATCTATACCTGATTATTCTAATGATTGCCCTTTAGCTTTGTTGATGCTGATTGCTAATCAAACATTCCCTGTGTCCCCGTCGTCATTTATATATCCCCTTGTGCCCCCTGGCACCCCCCTTGTAGTTGTGTCCCTGTGTCCTGGTCGTCATTTATATTCCCAGTATTCCGGTCGTCATTTGTGTCCCGGTGTCCCAGTCTGTACTTTCTCTTTGAGTGTCGAGGTCGTCATTTATATTCCCTGTGTCCCAGCATCCCGGTCGTCATTTGTTTCCCGGTGTCCCGGTCTGTAATTTCTCTTCGAACAATCCCTGTGTCCCGGTCGTCATTTATATATCTTCCCTGTACCCCCGTCGTCCCCTTTGTAGTTGTGTCACTGTGTCCCGGTCGTCATTTATATTCCCTGTGTCCCAGTGTCCCAGTCTGTAATTTCTCTTTGAGGTTCCCGGTCGTCATTTATATTCCCTGTATCCCCGTGTCCCGGTCGTCATTTGTGTCCCGGTCTGTAATTTCATCAGTTGACAAACATGACGTCAGTCGACAAACAATTTCATGACGCATACAGCTCAATCCTTACAATGACGTCAGTCGACACACCTGAAGTCACTCGACAGACACACAGACAACTTATTTTTATATATATAGATATATAGCTGTTGGGGGGGGGGGGCTTGGGGGGGCATCACGCCCCCAAGCCCCCCGCGCGCGTAAGTCGTTACACGCCATATTAGTTACCTGCCATTGTAGTTGTGTCCCTGTGTCCCACCTGTGAATTGAGATAGATACAAATATATATATTTTTTGAACTACATAAAACTTGCGAATATACAACATTCTTCGCTGTCCAATTTAACTACGTAAAACTTAAGAATATACAACACTCTTCCATGTCCTATTGTTTGTGCATATAAATAGATTGTTAGGTTTACCTAACTCTCGAACATGCAACATAAAATTGTCCATGGGAAAAGCAATCCGTATTCAGATCTATACCTGATTATTCTAATGATTGCCCTTTAGCTTTGTTGATGCTGATTGCTAATCAAACATTCCCTGTGTCCCCGTCGTCATTTATATATCCCCCTGTGCCCCCTGGCACCCCACTTGTAGTTGTGTCCCTGTGTCTTGGTCGTCATTTATATTCCCAGTACTCCGGTCGTCATTTGTGTCCCGGTGTCCCAGTCTGTACTTTCTCTTTGAGTGTCGAGGTCGTCATTTATATTCCCCGTGTCCCAGCATCCCGGTCGTCATTTGTTTCCCGGTGTCCCGGTCTGTAATTTCTCTTCGAACAATCCCTGTGTCCCGGTCGTCATTTATATATCTTCCCTGTAGTTGTCCCCTTTGTAGTTGTGTCACTGTGGCCCAGTCGTCATTTATATTCCCTGTGTCCCGGTGTCCAAGTCTGTAATTTCTCTTTGAGGTTCCCGGTCGTCATTTATATTCCCTGTATCCCCGTGTCCCGGTCGTCATTTGTGTCCCGGTCTGTAATTTCATCAGTTGACAAACATGACGTCAGACGACAAACAATTTCATGACGCATACAGCTCAATCCTTACAATGACGTCAGTCGACACACCTGAAGTCACTCGACAGACACACAGACAACTTATTTTTATATATACCTGATTATTCTAATGATTGCCCTTTAGCTTTGTTGATGCTGATTGCTAATCAAACATTCCCTGTGTCCCCATCGTCATTTATATATCCCCCTGTGCCCCTTGGCACCCCCCTTGTAGTTGTGTCCCTGTGTCCTGGTCGTCATTTATATTCCCAGTATTCCGGTCGTCATTTGTGTCCCGGTGTTCCAGTCTGTACTTTCTCTTTGAGTGTCGAGGTCGTCATTTATATTCCCTGTGTCCCAGCATCCCGGTCGTCATTTGTTTCCCGGTGTCCCGGTCTGTAATTTCTCTTCGAACAATCCCTGTGTCCCGGTCGTCATTTATATATCTTCCCTGTACCCCCATCGTCCCCTTTGTAGTTGTGTCACTGTGTCCCGGTCGTCATTTATATTCCCTCTGTCCCGGTGTCCCAGTCTGTAATTTCTCTTTGAGACTCCCGGTCGTCATTTATATTCCCTGTATCCCCGTGTCCCGGTCGTCATTTGTGTCCCGGTCTGTAATTTCATCAGTTGACAAACATGACGTCAGTCGACAAACAATTTCATGACGCATACAGCTCAATCCTTACAATGACGTCAGTCGACACACCTGAAGTCACTCGACAGACACACAGACAACTTATTTTTATATATATAGATATATAGCTGTTGGTGGGGTTTAGGGGGGGGCATCGTGCCCCCAAGCCCCCCGCGCGCGTAAGTCGTTACACGCCATATTAGTTACCTGCCATTGTAGTTGTGTCCCTGTGTCCCACCTGTGAATTGAGATAGATATAAATATATATATTTTTTGAACTACATAAAACTTGCGAATATACAACATTCTTCGCTGTCCAATTTAACTACGTAAAACTTAAGAATATACAACATTCTTCCATGTCCTATTGTTTGTGCATATAAATAGATTGTTAGGTTTACCTAACTCTTGAACATGCAACATAAAATTGTCCATGGGAAAAGCAATCCGTATTCAGATCTATACCTGATTATTCTAATGATTGCCCTTTAGCTTTGTTGATGCTAATTGCTAATCAAACATTCCCTGTGTCCCCGTCGTCATTTATATATCCCCCTGTGCCCCCTGGCACCCCCCTTGTAGTTGTGTCCCTGTGTCCTGGTCGTCATTTATATTCCCAGTATTCCGGTCGTCATTTGTGTCCCGGTGTCCCAGTCTGTACTTTCTCTTTGAGTGTCGAGGTCGTCATTTATATTCCCTGTGTCCCAGCATCCCGGTCGTCATTTGTTTCCCGGTGTCCCGGTCTGTAATTTCTCTTCGAACAATCCCTGTGTCCCGGTCGTCATTTATATATCTTCCCTGTACCCCCGTCGTCCCCTTTGTAGTTGTGTCACTGTGTCCCGGTCGTCATTTATATTCCCTGTGTCCCGGTGTCCCAGTCTGTAATTTCTCTTTGAGGTTCCCGGTCGTCATTTATATTCCCTGTATCCCCGTGTCCCGGTCGTCATTTGTGTCGCGGTCTGTAATTTCATCAGTTGACAAACATGACGTCAGTCGACAAACAATTTCATGACGCATACAGCTCAATCCTTACAATGACGTCAGTCGACACACCTGAAGTCACTCGACAGACACACAGACAACTTATTTTTATATATATAGATATATAGCTGTTGGGGGGGAGGGCTTGGGGGGGCATCGCGCCCCAAAGCCCCCCGCGCGCGTAAGTCGTTACACGCCATATTAGTTACCTGCCATTGTAGTTGTGTCCCTGTGTCCCACCTGTGAATTGAGATAGATATAAATATATATATTTTTTGAACTACATAAAACTTGCAAATATACAACATTCTTCGCTGTCCAATTTAACTACGTAAAACTTAAGAATATACAACATTCTTCCATGTCCTATTGTTTGTGCATATAAATAGATTGTTAGGTTTACCTAAATCTTGAACATGCAACATAAAATTGTCCATGGGAAAAGCAATCCGTATTCAGATCTATACCTGATTATTCTAATGATTGCCCTTTAGCTTTGTTGATGCTGATTGCTAATCAAACATTCCCTGTGTCCCCGTCGTCATTTATATATCCCCCTGTGCCCCTGGCACCCCCCTTGTAGTTGTGTCCCTGTGTCCTGGTCGTCATTTATATTCCCAGTATTCCGGTCGTCATTTGTGTCCCGGTGTCCCAGTCTGTACTTTCTCTTTGAGTGTCGAGGTCGTCATTTATATTCCCTGTGTCCCAGCATCCCGGTCGTCATTTGTTTCCCGGTGTCCCGGTCTGTAATTTCTCTTCGAACAATCCCTGTGTCCCGGTCGTCATTTATATATCTTCCCTGTACCCCCGTCGTCCCCTTTGTAGTTTTGTCACTGTGTCCCGGTCGTCATTTATATTCCCTGTGTCCCGGTGTCCCAGTCTGTAATTTCTCTTTGAGGTTCCCGGTCGTCATTTATATTCCCTGTATCCCCGTGTCCCGGTCGTCATTTGTGTCCCGGTCTGTAATTTCATCAGTTGACAAACATGACGTCAGTCGACAAACAATTTCATGACGCATACAGCTCAATCCTTACAATGACGTCAGTCGACACACCTGAAGTCACTCGACAGACACACAGACAACTTATTTTTATATATGTAGATATATAGCTGTTGGGGGGGGGGGGAAATTGGGGGGCATCGCGCCCCCAAGCCCCCGGCGTGCGTAAGTCGTTACACGCCATATTAGTTACCTGCCATTGTAGTTGTGTCCCTGTGTCCCACCTGTGAATAGAGATATATATAAATATATATATTTTTTGAACTACATAAAACTTGCGAATATACAACATTCTTCGCTGTCCAATTTAACTACGTAAAACTTAAGAATATACAACATTCTTCCATGTCCTATTGTTTGTGCATATAAATAGATTGTTAGGTTTACCTAACTCTTGAACATGCAACATAAAATTTTCCATGGGAAAAGCAATCCGTATTCAGATCTATACCTGATTATTCTAATGATTGCCCTTTAGCTTTTTTGATGCTGATTGCTAATCAAACATTCCCTGTGTCCCCGTCGTCATTTATATATCCCCCTGTGCCCCCTGGCACCCCCCTTGTAGTTGTGTCCCTGTGTCCTGGTCGTCATTTATATTCCCAGTATTCCGGTCGTCATTTGTGTCCCGGTGTCCCAGTCTGTACTTTCTCTTTGAGTGTCGAGGTCGTCATTTATATTCCCTGTGTCCCAGCATCCCGGTCGTCATTTGTTTCCCGGTGTCCCGGTCTGTAATTTCTCTTCGAACAATCCCTGTGTCCCGGTCGTCATTTATATATCTTCCCTGTACCCCCGTCGTCCCCTTTGTAGTTGTGTCACTGTGTACCGGTCGTCATTTATATTCCCTGTTTCCCGGTGTCCCAGTCTGTAATTTCTCTTTGAGGTTCCCGGTCGTCATTTACATTCCCTGTATCCCCGTGTCCCGGTCGTCATTTGTGTCCCGGTCTGTAATTTCATCAGTTGACAAACATGACGTCAGTCGAAAAACAATTTCATGACGCATACAGCTCAATCCTTACAATGACGTCAGTCGACACACCTGAAGTCACTCGACAGACACACATACAACTTATTTTTATATATATAGATATATAGCTGTTGGAGGGGGGGGCTTGGGCGGGGCATCGCGCCCCCAAGCCCCCCACGCGCGTAAGTCGTTGAACGCCATATTAGTTACCTGCCATTGTAGTTGTGTCCCTGTGTCCCACCTGTGAATTGAGATAGATATAAATATATATATTTTTTGAACTACATAAAACTTGCGAATATACAACATTCTTCGCTGTCCAATTTAACTACGTAAAACTTAAGAATATACAACATTCTTCCATGTCCTATTGTTTGTGCATATAAATAGATTAGCAATCAGCATCAACAAAGCTAAAGGGCAATCATTAGAATAATCAGGTATAGATCTGAATACAGATTGCTTTTCCCATGGACAATTTTATGTTGCATGTTCAAGAGTTAGGTAAACCTAACAATCTATTTATATGCACAAACAATAGGACATGGAAGAATGTTGTATATTCTTAAGTTTTACGTTGTTAAATTGGACAGCGAAGAATGTTGTATATTCGCAAGTTTTATGTAGTTCAAAAAATATATATATTTATATCTATCTCAATTCACAGGTGGGACACAGGGACACAACTACAATGGCAGGTAACTAATATGGCGTGTAACGACTTACGCACGCGGGGGGCTTGGGGGCGCGATGCCCCCCCAAGCCCCCCCCGAACAGCTATATATCTATATATATAAAAATAAGTTGTCTGTCTGTCTGTCGAGTGACTTCAGGTGTGTCGACTGACGTCATTGTAAGGATTGAGCTGTATGCGTCATGAAATTGTTTGTCGACTGACGTCATGTTTGTCAACTGATGAAATTATAGACCAGGACACAAATGACGACCGGGACACGGGGATACAGGGAATATAAATGACGACCGGGAACCTCAAAGAGAAATTACAGACTGGGACACCGGGACACAGGGAATATAAATGACGACCGGGACACAGTAACACAACTACAAAGGGGACGACGGGGGTACAGGGAAGATATATAAATGACGACCGGGACACAGGGATTGTTCGAAGAGAAATTACAGACCGGGACACCGGGAAACAAATGACGACCGGGATGCTGGGACACAGGGAATATAAATGACGACCTCGACACTCAAAGAGAAAGTACAGACTGGGACACCGGGACACAAATGACGACCGGAATACTGGGAATATAAATGACGACCAGGACACAGGGACACAACTACAAGGGGGGTGCCAGGGGGCACAGGGGGATATATAAATGACGACGGGGACACAGGGAATGTTTGATTAGCAATCAGCATCAACAAAGCTAAAGGGCAATCATTAGAATAATCAGGTAGAGATCTGAATACGGATTGCTTTTCCCATGGACAATTTTATGTTGCATGTTCAAGAGTTAGGTAAACCTAACAATCTATTTATATGCACAAACAATAGGACATGGAAGAATGTTGTATATTCTTAAGTTTTACGTAGTTAAATTGGACAGCGAAGAATGTTGTATATTCGCAAGTTTTATGTAGTTAAAAAAATATATATATTTATATCTATCTCAATTCACAGGTGGGACACAGGGACACAACTACAATGGCAGGTAACTAATATGGCGTGTAACGACTTACGCGCGCGTCGGGCTTGGGGGCGCGATGCCCCCCCCCCCCCCGGGAAACAAATGACGACCGGGATGCTGGGACACAGGGAATATAAATGACGACCTCGACACTCAAAGAGAAAGTACAGACTGGGACACCGGGACACAAATGACGACCGGAATACTGGGAATATAAATGACGACCAGGACACAGGAACACAACTACAAGGGGGGTGCCAGGGGGCACAGGGGGATATATAAATGACGACGGGGACACAGGGAATGTTTGATTAGCAATCAACATCAACAAAGCTAAAGGGCAATCATTAGAATAATCAGGTATAGATCTGAATACGGATTGCTTTTCCCATGGACAATTTTATGTTGCATGTTCAAGAGTTAGGTAAACCTAGCAATCTATTTATATGCACAAACAATAGGACATGGAAGAATGTTGTATATTCTTAAGTTTTACGTAGTTAAATTGGACAGCGAAGAATGTTGTATATTCGCAAGTTTTATTTAGTTCAAAAAATATATATATTTATATCTATCTCAATTCACAGGTTGGACACAGGGACACAACTACAATGGCAGGTAACTAATATGGCGTGTAACGACTTACGCGCGTTGGGGGCTTGGGGGCGCGATGCCCCCCCCAAGCCCCCCCCCCCCAACAGCTATATATCTATATATATAAAAATAAGTTGTCTGTGTGTCTGTCGAGTGACTTCAGGTGTGTCGACTGACGTCATTGTAAGGATTGAGCTGTATGCGTCATGAAATTGTTTGTCGACTGACGTCATGTTTGTCAACTGATGAAATTACAGACCGGGACACAAATGACTACCGGGACACGGGGATACAGGGAATATAAATGACGACCGGGAACCTCAAAGAGAAATTACAGACTGGGACACCGGGACACAGGGAATATAAATGACGACCGGACACAGTGACACAACTACAAAGGTCACGACGGGGGTACAGGGAAGATTTATAAATGACGACCGGGACACAGGGATTGTTCGAAGAGAATTTACAGACCGGGACACCGGGAAACAAATGACGACCGGGATGCTGGGACACAGGGAATATAAATGACGACCTCGACACTCAAAGAGAAAGTACAGACTGGGACAACGGGACACAAATGACGACCGGAATACTGGGAATATAAATGACGACCAGGACACAGGGACACAACTACAAGAGGGGTGCCAGGGGGCACAGGGGGATATATAAATGACGACGGGGACACAGGGAATGTTTGATTAGCAATCAGCATCAACAAAGCTAAAGGGCAATCATTAGAATAATCAGGTATAGATCTGAATACGGATTGCTTTTCCCATGGACAATTTTATGTTGCATGTTCAAGAGTTAGGTAAACCTAACAATCTATTTATATGCACAAACAATAGGACATGGAAGAATGTTGTATATTCTTAAGTTTGATTGTTCGAAGAGAAATTACAGACCGGGACACCGGGAAACAAATGACGACCGGGATGCTGGGACACAGGGAATATAAATGACGACCTCGACACTCAAAGAGAAAGTACAGACTGGGACACCGGGACACAAATGACGACCGGAATACTGGGAATATAAATGACGACCAGGACACAGGGACACAACTACAAGAGGGGTGCCAGGGGGCACAGGGGGATATATAAATGACGACGGGGACACAGGGAATGTTTGATTAGCAATCAGCATCAACAAAGCTAAAGGGCAATCATTAGAATAATCAGGTATAGATCTGAATACGGATTGCTTTTCCCATGGACAATTTTATGTTGCATGTTCAAGAGTTAGGTAAACCTAACAATCTATTTATATGCACAAACAATAGGACATGGAAGAATGTTGTATATTCTTAAGTTTTACGTTGTTAAATTGGACAGCGAAGAATGTTGTATATTCGCAAGTTTTATGTAGTTCAAAAAATATATATATTTATATCTATCTCAATTCACAGGTGGGACACAGGGACACAACTACAATGGCAGGTAACTAATATGGCGTGTAACGACTTACGCGCGCGGGGGGCTTGGGGGCGCGATGCCCCCCCAAGCCCCCCCTGAACAGCTATATATCTATATATATAATAATAAGTGGTCTGTGTGTCTGTCGAGTGACTTCAGGTGTGTCGACTGACGTCATTGTAAGGATTGAGCTGTATGCGTCATGAAATTGTTTGTCGACTGACGTCATGTTTGTCAACTGATGAAATTACAGACCAGGACACAAATGACGACCGGGACACGGGGATACAGGAAATATAAATGACGACCGGGAACCTCAAAGAGAAATTACAGACTGGGACACCGGGACACAGGGAATATAAATGACGACCGGGACACAGTAACACAACTACAAAGGGGACGACGGGGGTACAGGGAAGATATATAAATGACGACAGGGACACAGGGATTGTTCGAAGAGAAATTACAGACCGGGACACCGGGAAACAAATGACGACCGGGATGCTGGGACACAGGGAATATAAATGACGACCTCGACACTCAAAGAGAAAGTACAAACTGGGACACCGGGACACAAATGACGACCGGAATACTGGGAATATAAATGACGACCAGGACACAGGGACACAACTACAAGGGGGGTGCCAGGGGGCACAGGGGGATATATAAATGACGACGGGGACACAGGGAATGTTTGATTAGCAATCAGCATCAACAAAGCTAAAGGGCAATCATTAGAATAATCAGGTATAGATATGAATACGGATTGCGTTTCCCATGGACAATTTTATGTTGCATGTTCAAGAGTTAGGTAAACCTAACAATCTATTTATATGCACAAACAATAGAACATGGAAGAATGTTGTATATTCTTAAGTTTTACGTTGTTAAATTGGACAGCGAAGAATGTTGTATATTCGCAAGTTTTATGTAGTTCAAAAAATATATATATTTATATCTATCTCAATTCACAGGTGGGACACAGGGACACAACTACAATGGCAGGTAACTAATATGGCGTGTAACGACTTACGCGCGCGGGGGGCTTGGGGGCGCGATGCCCCCCCCCAAGCCCCCCCGAACAGCTATATATCTATATATATAAAAATAAGTTGTCTGTGTGTCTGTCGAGTGACTTCAGGTGTGTCGACTGACGTCATTGTAAGGATTGAGCTCTATGCGTCATGAAATTGTTTGTCGACTGACGTCATGTTTGTCAACTGATGAAATTACAGACCAGGACACAAATGACGACCGGGACACGGGGATACAGGGAATATAAATGACGACCGGGAACCTCAAAGAGAAATTACAGACTGGGACACCGGGACACAGGGAATATAAATGACGACCGGGACACAGTAACACAACTACAAAGGGGACGACGGGGGTACAGGGAAGATATATAAATGACGACCGGGGACACAGGGATTGTTCGAAGAGAAATTACAGACCGGGACACCGGGAAACAAATGACGACCGGGATGCTGGGACACAGGGAATATAAATGACGACCTCGACACTCAAAGAGAAAGTACAGACTGGGACACCGGGACACAAATGACGACCGGAATACTGGGAATATAAATGACGACCAGGACACAGGGACACAACTACAAGGGGGGTGCCAGGGGGCACAGGGGGATATATAAATGACGACGAGGACACAGGGAATGTTTGATTAGCAATCAGCATCAACAAAGCTAAAGGGCAATCATTAGAATAATCAGGTAAAGATCTGAATACGGATCGCTTTTCCCATGGACAATTTTATGTTGCATGTTCAAGACTTAGGTAAACCTAACAATCTATTTATATGCACAAACAATAGGACATGGAAGAATGTTGTATATTCTTAAGTTTTACGTAGTTAAATTGGACAGCGAAGAATGTTGTATATTCGCAAGTTTTATGTAGTTCAAAAAATATATATATTTATATCTATCTCAATTCACAGGTGGGACACAGGGACACAACTACAATGGCAGGTAACTAATATGGCGTGTAACGACTTACGCGCGCGGGGGGCTTGGGGGCGCGATCCCCCCCAAAGCCCCCCCCCCCCCAACAGCTATATATCTATATATATAAAAATAAGTTGTCTGTGTGTCTGTCGAGTGACTTCAGGTGTGTCGACTGACGTCATTGTAAGGATTGAGCTGTATGCGTCATGAAATTGTTTGTCGACTGACGTCATGTTTGTCAACTGATGAAATTACAGACCGGGACACAAATGACGACCGGGACACGGGGATACAGGGAATATAAATGACGACCGGGAACCTCAAAGAGAAATTACAGACTGGGACACCGGGACACAGGGAATATAAATGACGACCGGGACACAGTGACACAACTACAAAGGGGACGACGGGGGTACAGGGAAGATATATAAATGACGACCGGGACACAGGGATTGTTCGAAGAGAAATTACAGACCGGGACACCGGGAAACAAATGACGACCGGGATGCTGGGACACAGGGAATATAAATGACGACCTCGACACTCAAAGAGAAAGTACAGACTGGGACACCGGGACACAAATGACGACCGGAATACTGGGAATATAAATGACGACCAGGACACAGGGACACAACTACAAGGGGTGTGCCAGGGGGCACAGGGGGATATATAAATGACGACGGGGACACAGGGAATGTTTGATTAACAATCAGCATCAACAAAGCTAAAGGGCAATCATTAGAATAATCAGGTATAGATCTGAATACGGATTGCTTTTCCCATGGACAATTTTATGTTGCATGTTCAAGAGTTAGGTAAACCTAACAATCTATTTATATGCACAAACAATAGGACATGGAAGAATGTTGTATATTCTTAAGTTTTACGTAGTTAAATTGGACAGCGAAGAATGTTGTATATTCGCAAGTTTTATGTAGTTCAAAAAATATATATATTTATATCGATCTCAATTCACAGGTGGGACACAGGGACACAACTACAATGGCAGGTAACTAATATGGCGTGTAACGACTTACGCGCGCGGGGGGCTTGGGGGCACGATGCCCCCCCATGCCCCCCCCCAACAGCTATATATCTATATATATAAAAATAAGTTATCTGTGTGTCTGTCGAGTGACTTCAGGTGTGTCGACTGACGTCATTGTAAGGATTGAGCTGTATGCGTCATGAAATTGTTTGTCGACTGACGTCATGTTTGTCAACTGATGAAATTAAAGACCGGGACACAAATGACGACCGGGACACAGGGATACAGGGAATATAAATGACGACCGGGAACCTCAAAGAGAAATTACAGACTGGGACACCGGGACACAGGGAATATAAATGACGACCGGGACACAGTGACACAACTACAAAGGGGACGACGGGGGTACAGGGAAGATATATAAATGACGACCGGGACACAGGGATTGTTCGAAGAGAAATTACAGACCGGGACACCGGGAAAAAAATGACGACCGGGATGCTGGGACACAGGGAATATAAATGACGACCTCGACACTCAAAGAGAAAGTACAGACTGGGACACTGGGACACAAATGACGACCGGAATACTGGGAATATAAATGACGACCAGGACACAGGGACACAACTACAAGGGGGGTGCCAGGGGGCACAGGGGGATATATAAATGACGACGGGGACACAGGGAATGTTTGATTAGCAATCAGCATCAACAAAGCTAAAGGGCAATCATTAGAATAATCAGGTATAGATCTGAATACGGATTGCTTTTCCCATGGACAATTTTATGTTGCATGTTCAAGAGTTAGGTAAACCTAACAATCTATTTATATGCACAAACAATAGGACATGGAAGAATGTTGTATATTCTTAAGTTTTACGTAGTTAAATTGGACAGCGAAGAATGTTGTATATTCGCAAGTTTTATGTAGTTCAAAAAATATATATATTTATATCTATCTCAATTCACAGATGGGACACAGGGACACAACTACAATGGCAGGTAACTAATATGGCGTGTAACGACTTACGCGCGCGGGGGGCTTGGGGGCGTGATGCCCCCCCAAGCCCCCCCAACAGCTATATATCTATATATATAAAAATAAGTTGTCTGTGTGTCTGTCGAGTGACTTCAGGTGTGTCGACTGACGTCATTGTAAGGATTGAGCTGTATGCGTCATGAAATTGTTTGTCGACTGACGTCATGTTTGTCAACTGATGAAATTACAGACCGAGACACAAATGACGACCGGGACACGGGGATACAGGGAATATAAATGACGACCGGGAACCTCAAAGAGAAATTACAGACTGGGACACCGGGACACAGGGAATATAAATGACGACCGGGACACAGTGACACAACTACAAAGGGGACGACGGGGGTACAGGGAAGATATATAAATGACGACCGGGACACAGGGATTGTTCGAAGAGAAATTACAGACCGGGACACCGGGAAACAAATGACGACCTGGATGCTGGGACACAGGGAATATAAATGACGACCTCGACACTCAAAGAGAAAGTACAGACTGGGACACCGGGACACAAATGACGACCGGAATACTGGGAATATAAATGACGACCAGGACACAGGGACACAACTACAAGGGGGGTGCCAGGGGGCACAGGGGGATATATAAATGACGACGGGGACACAGGGAATGTTTGATTAGCAATCAGCATCAACAAAGCTAAAGGGCAATCATTAGAATAATCAGGTATAGATCTGAATACGGATTGCTTTTCCCATGGACAATTTTATGTTGCATGTTCAAGAGTTAGGTAAACCTAACAATCTATTTATATGCACAAACAATAGGACATGGAAGAATGTTGTATATTCTTAAGTTTTACGTAGTTAAATTGGACAGCGAAGAATGTTGTATATTCGCAAGTTTTATGTAGTTCAAAAAATATATATATTTATATCTATCTCAATACACAGGTGGGACACAGGGACACAACTACAATGGCAGGTAACTAATATGGCGTGTAACGACTTACGCGCGCGGGGGGCTTGGGGGCGCGATGCCCCCCCCAAGCCCCCCCCCCCCCCCAACAGCTATATATCTATATATATAAAAATAAGTTGTCTGTGTGTCTGTCGAGTGACTTCAGGTGTGTCGACTGACGTCATTGTAAGGATTGAGCTGTATGCGTCATGAAATTGTTTGTCGACTGACGTCATGTTTGTCAACTGATGTAATTACAGACCGGGACACAAATGACGACCGGGACACGGGGATACAGGGAATATAAATGACGACCGGGAACCTCAAAGAGAAATTACAGACTGGGAAACCGGGACACAGGGAATATAAATGACGACCGGGACACAGTGACACAACTACAAAGGGGACGACGGGGGTACAGGGAAGATATATAAATGACGACCGGGACACAGGGATTGTTCGAAGAGAAATTACAGACCGGGACACCGGGAAACAAATGACGACCGGGATGCTGGGACACAGGGAATATAAATGACGACCTCGACACTCAAAGAGAAAGTACAGACTGGGACACCGGGACACAAATGACGACTGGAATACTGGGAATATAAATGACGACCAGGACACAGGGACACAACTACAAGGGGGGTGCCAGGGGGCACAGGGGGATATATAAATGACGACGGGGACACAGGGAATGTTTGATTAGCAATCAGCATCAACAAAGCTAAAGGGCAATCATTAGAATAATCAGGTATAGATCTGAATACGGATTGCTTTTCCCATGGACAATTTTATGTTGCATGTTCAAGAGTTAGGTAAACCTAAAAATCTATTTATATGCACAAACAATAGGACATGGAAGAATGTTGTATATTCTTAAGTTTTACGTAGTTAAATTGGACAGCGAAGAATGTTGTATATTCGCAAGTTTTATGTAGTTCAAAAAATATATATATTTATATCTATCTCAATTCATAGGTGGGACACAGGGACACAACTACAATGGCAGGTAACTAATATGGCGTGTAACGACTTACGCGCGCGGGGGGCTTGGGGGAGCGATGCCCCCCAAGCCCCCCCCCCCCCCAACAGCTATATATCTATATATATAAAAATAAGTTGTCTGTGTGTCTGTCGAGTGACTTCAGGTGTGTCGACTGACGTCATTGTAAGGATTGAGCTGTATGCGTCATGAAATTGTTTGTCGACTGACGTCATGTTTGTCAACTGATGAAATTACAGACCGGGACACAAATGACGACCGGGAAACGGGGATACAGGGAATATAAATGACGACCGGGAACCTCAAAGAGAAATTACAGACTAGGACACCGGGACACAGGGAATATAAATGACGACCGGGACACAGTTACACAACTACAAAGGGGACGACGGGGGTACAGGGAAGATATATAAATGACGACCGGGACACAGGGATTGTTCGAAGAGAAATTACAGACCGGGACACCGGGAAACAAATGCCGACCGGGATGCTGGGACACAGGGAATATAAATGACGACCTCGACGCTCAAAGAGAAAGTACAGACTGGGACACCGGGACACAAATGACGACCGGAATACTGGGAATATAAATGACGACCAGGACACAGGGACACAACTACAAGGGGGTGCCAGGGGGCACAGGGGGATATATAAATGACGACGGGGACACAGGGAATGTTTGATTAGCAATCAGCATCAACAAAGCTAAAGGGCAATCATTAGAATAATCAGGTATAGATCTGAATACGGATTGCTTTTCCCATGGACAATTTTATGTTGCATGTTCAAGAGTTAGGTAAACCTAACAATCTATTTATATGCACAAACAATAGGACATGGAAGAATGTTGTATATTCTTAAGTTTTACGTAGTTAAATTGGACAGCGAAGAATGTTGTATATTCGCAAGTTTTATGTAGTTCAAAAAATATATATATTTATATCTATCTCAATTCACAGGTGGGACACAGGGACACAACTACAATGGCAGGTAACTACTATGGCGTGTAACGACTTACGCGCGCGGGGGGCTTGGGGGCGCAATGTCCCCCCAAGCCCCCCCCCCCCAACAGCTATATATCTATATATATATAAAAATAAGTTGTCTGTGTGTCTGTCGAGTGACTTCAGGTGTGTCGACTGACGTCATTGTAAGGATTGAGCTGTATGCGTCATGAAATTGTTTGTCGACTGACGTCATGTTTGTTAACTGATGAAATTACAGACCGGGACACAAATGACGACCGGGACACGGGGATACAGGGAATATAAATGACGACCGGGAACCTCAAAGAGAAATTACAGACTGGGACACCGGGACACAGGGAATATAAATGACGACCGGGACACAGTGACACAACTACAAAGGGGACGACGGGGGTACAGGGAAGATATATAAATGACGACCGGGACACAGGGATTGTTCGAAGAGAAATTACAGACCGGGACAACGGGAAACAAATGACGACCGGGATGCTGGGACACAGGGAATATAAATGACGACCTCGACACTCAAAGAGAAAGTACAGACTGGGACACCGGGACACAAATGACGACCGGAATACTGGGAATATAAATGACGACCAGGACACAGGGACACAACTACAAGGGGGGTGTCAGGGGGCACAGGGGGATATATAAATGACGACGGGGACACAGGGAATGTTTGATTAGCAATCAGCATCAACAAAGCTAAAGGGCAATCATTAGAATAATCAGGTATAGATCTGAATACGGATTGCTTTTCCCATGGACAATTTTATGTTGCATGTTCAAGAGTTAGGTAAACATAACAATCTATTTATATGCACAAACAATAGGACATGGAAGAATGTTGTATATTCTTAAGTTTTACGTAGTTAAATTGGACAGCGAAGAATGTTGTATATTCGCAAGTTTTATGTAGTTCAAAAAATATATATATTTATATCTATCTCAATTCACAGGTGGGACACAGGGACACAACTACAATGGCAGGTAACTAATATGGCGTGTAACGACTTACGCGCGCGGGGGGCTTGGGGGCGCGATGCCCCCCAAGCCCCCCCCCCAACAGCTATATATCTATATATATAAATAAGTTGTCTGTGTGTCTGTTGAGTGACTTCAGGTGTGTCGACTGACGTCATTGTAAGGATTGAGCTGTATGCGTCATGAAATTGTTTGTCGACTGACGTCATATTTGTCAACTGATGAAATTACAGACCGGGACACAAATGACGACCGGGACACGGGGATACAGGGAATATAAATGACGACCGGGAACCCCAAAGAGAAATTACAGACTGGGACACCGGGACACAGGGAATATAAATGACGACCGGGACACAGTGACACAACTACAAAGGGGACGACGGGGGTACAAGAAAGATATATAAATGACGACCGGGACACAGGGATT
>NW_027063233.1:0-40151 GCF_032884065.1 Artemia franciscana | reverse complement strand
ATTTTTGTACGTTTTTTCTTTTTAGGTTTTTTTCTTTTTTTAATCTTTTTAATTTTTATTTTTTTTTTAGTTTTTTCTTTTTAGTTTTTTTTTTAGTTTTTTACCATTTTTCTTTTTCCGAATTACTTTAATCAATTGTCAAAATATTTTGAAATATTTATGCAATTTCCAGTTTTTACATTCTAGTTTGTTTTCTTTTATATATGTAGAAGATATAATCTGGCGTAACGGACAGACAACTTATTTTTATATATATCTATATATATAAAAATAAGTTGTCTGTGGATGGATGGATGGATGGATGTGTCAGGTGACGTCACCTGAAAAAACTGGATCAGGTGACGTCAAAACTGAAAAAACTAAAAAAGGCAAAAACTACAAAAAAACTAAAAACTAATAAAAAAAATAAAAAAGCTAAAAAACTAAAAAAACTATAAAGGTAAAAACCAATAAAAAACTAAAAAAAAACTGAAAAAACTAAAAAAAGGCAAAAACTACAAAAAAAACTAAAAACTAATAAAAAAAGTAAAAAAGCTAAAAAACTAAAAAAACTAAAAAAAGGTAAAAAACTAAAAAAAATAAAAAATAAAAAAAACTAAAAAAAAGGAAAAAACTGAAAAATAAGCTAAAATAAAGGTAAAAACCAATAAAAAACTAAAAAAAAAAAGGAAAAAACTAATAAATGACGACACTCAAAGAGAAAAAAAAGGCAAAAACTACAAAAAAAACTAAAAACTAATAAAAAAAATAAAAAAGCTAAAAAACTAAAAAAACTAAAAAAAGGCAAAAACTACAAAAAAAACTAAAAACTAATAAAAAAGCTAAAAAACTAAAAAAACTAAAAAAAAGGCAAAAACTACAAAAAACTAAAAACTAATAAAAAAAATAAAAAAGCTAAAAAACTAAAAAAAACTAAAAAAACTAAAAAAAGGTAAAAAACTAAAAAAACTAAAAACTAAAAAAAACTAAAAAAGGTAAAAACTAAAAGAACTAAAAAAGAAAAAAATAAATGACGACACTCAAAGAGAAAGCGACCAGGACAAAAGGAATGTTCGATTAGCAATCAACAAAGCACCGGGACACAGGGAGTATAAATGACGACCCGGGGGAAACAGGGGGATATAAATGACGACCGGGACAAAAAAACTAAAAAGAAAAAAAAACTAAAAACTAATAAAAAAACTAAAAATCTAAAAATCTAAATAAGCTAAAAAAGAAAAAAAAAGGAAAAAAATAAAGGAGAAAAACAAAACTAAAAAACGAATGTATATACAGACCGGGACACCGGGATACAAATGACGACCGGGGACCCGGGACACAGGGAATATAAATGACGACCGGGACACAGGGACACAACTCCGGTACACCGGGATACAAATGACGACCGGGACACAGGGAATATAAATGACGACCGGGACACAGGGACACAACTACAACGGGGACACCGGGGGAAACAGGGGGATATAAATGACGACCGGGACAAAAAAACTAAAAAGAAAAAAAAACTAAAAACTAATAAAAAAACTAAAAAATCTAAAAATCTAAATAAGCTAAAAAAGAAAAAAAAGGAAAAAAATAAAGGAGAAAAACAAAACTAAAAAACGAATGTATATACAGACCGGGACACCGGGATACAAATGACGACCGGGACCCGGGACACAGGGAATATAAATGACGACCGGGACACAGGGACACAACTACAACGGGGACACCGGGGGAAACAGGGGGATGTAAATGACGACCGGGACACCGGGACAGGGAATGGTCGATTAGCAATCACCATCAACAAAGCTCAAGGGCAATCATTAGAATCATGAGGTATAGATCTGAATACAGATTGTTTTCCCATGGACCATTATATGTTGCATGTTCAAGAGTCGGTAAACCTGACAATCTATTTATATGCAAAGACAATGGGACAGCAAAGAATGTTGTATATTCGCAAGTTTTACGTAGTTAAAACCATATATATATATCTATCTATATTCACAGGTGGGACATAGGGACACAACTACAATGGCGCGTAACTATTATGGCGCGTAACGACTTACGCGCGCGGGGGGGCTTGGGGGGGGCGCGAAGCGCCCCCACCAACTAGGTGTTGGGGTGGCGCGAAGCGCCACCCCAACAGCTAGTAGATATATATAAAAATAAGTTGTCTGTGGATGGATGGATGGATGTGTCAGGTGACGTCACCTGAAAAAACTGGATTAGGTGACGTCAAAACTGAAAAAACTAAAAAAAGGCAAAAACTACAAAAAAAACTAAAAACTAATAAAAAAAATAAAAAAGCTAAAAAACTAAAAAAACTATAAAGGTAAAAACCAATAAAAAACTAAAAAAAAAACTGAAAAAACTAAAAAAAGGCAAAAACTACAAAAAAAAACTAAAAACTAATAAAAAAAGTAAAAAAGCTAAAAAACTAAAAAAACTAAAAAAACTAAAAAAAGGTAAAAAACTAAAAAAAATAAAAAATAAAAAAAAACTAAAAAAAAGGAAAAAAACTGAAAAATAAGCTAAAATAAAGGTAAAAACCAATAAAAAACTAAAAAAAAAGGGAAAAACTAATAAATGACGACACTCAAAGAGAAAGCGACCAGGACAAAAGGAATGTTCGATTATCAATCAACAAAGCACCGGGACACAGGGAGTATAAATGACGACCAGGACATAAGTAAAAAAAAAAAAACTATCTATATATATAAAAATAAGTTGTCTGTGGATCTGTGGATCGTGGATCAGGTGACGTCACCTGAAAAAACTGGATCAGGTGACGTCAAAACTGAAAAAACTAAAAAAAGGCAAAAACTACAAAAAAAACTAAAAACTAATAAAAAAGCTAAAAAACTAAAAAAACTAAAAAAAAGGCAAAAACTACAAAAAAACTAAAAACTAATAAAAAAATAAAAAAGCTAAAAACTAAAAAAACTAAAAAAAGGTAAAAAACTAAAAAAACTAAAAACTAAAAAAAAACTAAAAAAGGTAAAAACTAAAAGAACTAAAAAAGAAAAAAATAAATGACGACACTCAAAGAGAAAGCGACCAGGACAAAAGGAATGTTCGATTAGCAATCAACAAAGCACCGGGACACAGGGAGTATAAATGACGACCAAGACACAAGTAAAAAAAAAAATTAACAAAACTAAAAAGAAGGTAAAAACTACAAAAAACTAAAAAGAAAAAAAAACTAAAAACTAATAAAAAAACTAAAAAATCTAAAAATCTAAATAAACTAAAAAAGAAAAAAAAAGGAAAAAAATAAAGGAGAAAAACAAAACTAAAAAACGAATGTATATACAGACCGGTACACCGGGATACAAATGACGACCGGGACACAGGGAATATAAATAACGACCGGGACACAGGGACACAACTACAACGAGGACACCGGGGGAAACAGGGGGATATAAATGACGACCGGGACAAAAAAACTAAAAAGAAATAAAAACTAAAAACTAATAAAAAAAACTAAAAAATCTAAAAATCTAAATAAGCTAAAAAAGAAAAAAAAAGGAAAAAAATAAAGGAGAAAAACAAAACTAAAAAACGAATGTATATACAGACCGGGACACCGGGATACAAATGATGACCGGGACCCGGGACACAGGGAATATAAATGACGACCGGGACACAGGGACACAACTACAACGGGGACACCGGGGGAAACAGGGGGATAACCTGACAATCTATTTATATGCAAAGACAATGGGACAGCAAAGAATGTTGTATATTCGCAAGTTTTACGTAGTTAAAACCATATATATATATATATATCTATATTCACAGGTGGGACATAGGGACACAACTACAATGGCGCGTAACTATTATGGCGCGTAACGACTTACGCGCGCGGGGGGGCTTGGGGGGGGCGCGAAGCGCCCCCACCAACTAGGTGTTGGGGTGGCGCGAAGCGCCACCCCAACAGCTAGTATAGATATAAAAATAAGTTGTCTGTGTGTGGATCTGTGGATCAGGTGACGTCATGTTTGTTCGCATATGACGTCTGAATTATTTCACACTAATACAAAAGAAGAAAAAAACTAAAAAAGGTAAAAACTACAAAAAAAACTAAAAAGAAAAAAAACTAAAAAAGCTAAAAAACTAAAAAAAACTAAAAAAAGGTAAAAATCTAATAACTAAAAAAAAACTGAAAAAAATAAAAAAAGGCAAAAACTACAAAAAAATAAAAACTAATAAAAAAACTAAAAAAGCTAAAAAACTAAAAAAACTAAAAAAAACTAAAAAAAGGTAAAAAACTAAAAAAAAACTAAAACTAAAAAAGAAAAAAACTAAAAAAAGGAAAAACCTGAAAAATAATAGAGAAAAAGAAAACTAAAGAAATATGAATAAATATATATGTAGTTTTTGCCTTTTTTTAGTTTTTTCAGTTTTTTTTTTAGGTTTTAGTTTTTTACCTTTTTTAGCCTAACCAGGATTTGAACCTGGGACCTTCATTCTCCGTTCTGACACCCTCTCTCACCGAGTGACTACTCCAGCATGTTCATTTTGGTGTTTTAAATGGTATATTATTAACCAAATTAATGTGTTTTACAATATACTAAGCATCGTCATAACAAAAATGACGGCAACTAATTTCATGACGTCAGCCGAAACATGACGTCACCTGATCCACAGATCCACAGACCCACAGACAGACAGACAACTTATTTTTATATATATAGATAGATAGATGTCCCGGTCGTCATTTGCGTCCCGATCTGTAATTTCGTCAGTCGACAAACATGACGTCAGTCGACACACAAACATGACGTCACTCGACACACAGACAACTTATTTTTATATATATATAAATATATATATATATTTAACTACGTAAAACTTGCGAATATGCAACATTCTCTGCTGTCCTATTGTGTGTCCATATAAATAGATTGCCAGGTTTACCAACTCTTGAACATGCAACATAATAATTGTCCATGGGAAAACAATCCGTATTCATATCTATACCGCATTTTTCTAACGATTGCCCTTGAGCTTTGTTGATGATGATTGCTAATCGAACATTCCCTGTGTCCCCGTCGTCATTTATATATCCCCCTGTGCCCCCGGCGTCCCTGTTGTAGTTGTGTCCCTGTGTCCAGGTCGTCATTTATATTCCCTGTGTCCCGGTCGTTATTTGTGTCCCGGTATCCCAGTCTGTAATTTCTCTTTGAGTGTCCCGGTCGTCATTTATATAGATATATAGATACAGTTTCATTTCAGTTTTTTTTTCTTTTTTAGTTTTTTCTTTTCTTAGTTTTTCTTTTTTAGTTTTTCTTTTTAAGTTTCTTCTTTTTATTGATTTGTTTTCTTCAATTTGTCAATGTTCATTCTAACATTGACACTTGGAAAAATCTTTACGTGCCAAGCAAGCTAAAGCTCCAACAATTTATAATAAACCTCAAAATTTGGGGTATCTGTTTTAAGGTTTTCGAATTACTTTAATCTATTGCCAAAATATATTGAAATATTTGTGCAATTCCCAGTTTTTTTAGTTTTTTCTTTTTTTAGTTTTTTAGCTTTTTTTAGATTTTTTTTTAGTTTTTTATCTTTTTTATTTTTTCAAGTTTTTTCTTTTTAGGTTTTTTCTTTTTTTAATTTTTCTAATTTTTTTTTTAGTTTTTTCTTTTTAGTTTTTTTTTTAGTTTTTTACCATTTTTCTTTTTTCGAATTTAATCTATTGTCAAAATATTCTTTCTCTTTGAGTGTTTTTTTCTTTTTAGTTTTTTTTTTTAGTTTTTTACCTTTTTTCTTTTTTCAGTTTTCTTTTTCTTCTTTATTTTTCAGCGTCACTATGAAGTCCATATCTACGAACCTTTGTTTTTTAACTTAAATTTGGTAGGCATTGATGACCTTATCCAAGTCAAAATCCCAAACCCAATCATCATCGCTATCATTTTCAGTTTTGATGTGTTTTGACTCTCGCTGTCCAGGTGGATTTTCATCTAACTGCGCGGTTTTGCGTTCCTTAGCCGCAAGCCTGTTTTCTTGCTGTTCTTGTGATTCCCCGGCACGCTTTCTTTTCTTACTTTCTCTATCAGCTGCAAGCCTGTTTTCTTGCTGTTCTTGTGGTTCCTCGGAACGCCTTCTTTTCTTACTTTCTCTATCAGCAGCAAGCTTTTTGGCATAAACTCTTTGAGCAGCTTCTTCGGCTGTTGCCATTGTAGGTTCTTCAGTCATTTTACAATTAAACATTTTTCCGTGAACAAATGTCTTAAATACCGTTAATGACGTCACCGTCATAGCAAAAATGACGACAACTAACTTTATGATGTCAGTCGAAACACAAACATGACACCAGTCGATATACAGACAAACAATTTATTTTTATATATATAGAAGATTATATATATTTTATATATATTTTTATATATATATAGATTTATATATATAGATATATATATATATATACTAGCTGTTGGGGTGGCGCTTCGCGCCACCCCAACACCTAGTTGGTGGGGGCGCTTCGCGCCCCCCCCAAGCCCCCCCGCGCGCGTAAGTCGTTACGCGCCATATTAGTTACGCGCCATATTAGTTACGCGCCATTGTAGTTGTGTCCCTGTGTCCCACCTGTGAATATAGATAGATTTATATATGTGTTTCAAACTACGTAAAAATTGCGAATATACAACATTCTTGGCTTTCCCATTGTCTGTCCATATACAAAGCCGTATGTACTAATAATGACGTCATATGCAAACGTTCTTTTTACAAACAAACAAACATGCATACACACAACTCGTTTTTATATAGATAGATAGATAGATAGATACAATACAAATTAACTACGTAAAACTTGTGAATATACAACAGTCTGTTCCGAAATACAACTAACTTCGTAAAACTTGAGAATATACAACATTCTTCGCTGTCCAATTCTCGCTGCATATAAATAGATTGTCAGGTTTACCGACCCTCGAACATGCAACGTACAATTGTCCATGGGAAAAACAATCAGTATTAAGATCAATACCACATTTTTCTAATGATTGACCTTGAGCTTTGTTAATGGTGATTGCAAATGCTAATCGAATTGGGAATTGCAATCTTTTAAATTGAAAAGGCAGATCTGTTGGAATCATGGGAATGCGAGGAATAAGAACAGCCTCACCCTCAAAAGGCCCTGTCAGGATTGTGGCCTCTATTAGGTTTTCCATTGTTTTTTTTACGGCAAGTCGAGTGCCATTGCAAAGCTTTGGTGGGTTTATGTTACGTAACAATATTATTGGTACGCCTATTTTTAGTTGTAGCACGTGTGGTGGAAACCCTGAAAGATCTATGGAATTTAAAAATTCAGATGGATAATTAACCGCTTCATTTGGTTCCAAAACTGTGTCGACTGACTTGTAAAGGACTGCCTGGTCTTGAATCTTGGTCAAAACAATATTGTTGATTTCGTGGACGTCTATATTCTTGGGTGCGAGAATCGCTCTTTCACTTAGCCATTTATTATTTTTATAATTTTTTAGAATATTCGGAAATATATTTTCAATCAATTCATTTTTGGACGTCACTAAATTACAGAAATCAGCAGGTAGTTGTATACGTCCTGAAATTGAGTCTACTGGGAGCTTTCCGTTTCCCATTGCTAGCAATTGATCTGAAAATGTTTGACCAGAGTCATCGTTTTGCAATCGGACACGCATATTTGTAGTTAATTTTAATGTTTTTACGTGTGCCCATAAATTAGAATTTTTCAGGCAAGCATTCATTTCGTCTGCAGGAGTTGATCTAGGTATTATAGGTAATGTTTGCCTGAAATCTCCTGCAAGCAATATTAATGTGCTGCCAAAGGGTTTCGAATTCCCTCTTAAATCTTTCAAGCATTGATCCAGAGCCTCGAGCGATTTTTTGTGTGCCATTGTGCACTCATCCCAAATAATAAGTTTGCATTGCTGCAATACTTTACCCATCCCAGATGATTTGGAAATATTGCACGTGGGAGTTTCTGTAGAATGCAAGTTCAGAGGCAATTTCAAAGCGGAATGAGCAGTTCTTCCACCAGGCAGCAATGTTGCGGCTATTCCGGACGACGCAATTGCCAACGCTATATCATTTTTAGATCGAATTGATGCCAGAATCAGTTTTATCACAAACGTTTTACCAGTACCTCCTGGCGCATCCAAAAAGAAAATTTCTCCAACGTTGTTATCGACACAATGCATTATCGTATCATAAATGTCTTTTTGTTCCGACGTTAACTTGGAAATGTTATTTTGTACATACGACAATAGATCACTCGTACTGTAACTTTGTTCACGATCCAATTCTACACATGTCGAAACAGCAGCGATACGGTTAGGTGAAGGCATTCCCAAACCCTGAAGAGGTTTGTTTGCCATACTTATGCAAATATCTTCTATAACAACTAAAGTGTAGTTATAAATTTCTGGTGTAAAATCAAAAGTCATGTCTGACGTCTCTAACTGTTTTCGATGAAGTATATCTTCGGACATTTTTGACTTATATTTTTCCCATAACTCTGTAGGAGCTGATGGAGAGCAAGTTGTTAAAATGATGCCAAACAATGCACGAATTTGACTTGGGGTTGACGTTTCGCACGCGTCATTGATGCAGTTATCCCAGTGTTGGTCATTCTCCAATAAATTCAGAGCTTGGCATGCACTACGGTAAGTGTCATGTATAGTACCATTTACAGTCCTCAAATACTCAAAGGATGTCGGACCGGGTACATTCACCAAAAGCAGGCGTAGAAAGAAGCATTCATGTTGATTGGGGTGAACGGTGTAGAGTCTTCCTATCGTGGTATCTTTGAAGATGGTAGGTTGGCCGTCGACTGACTTACCCTGTTTTCGACGTTCAAATACTTTATTTTTAGTATTCCACGTGTAATACGAAGGCACTTCAGTATACAGCAGTTTTTTCGCAAAAGAATCATTTTTGCAAAGCGAAAAAAAAGCTGTTAATGTTGTATCCGGTGGATTCAGGACTCTTTGTTGCACGTTGGTTTCCGTGAAATAAACACGTTGACCATTCTGTAAATGTACCGCTAAGTGAACAACAGCTGGACTACGTTCATGTATCGGAAATGAAAGAATTTGCCAAACAGCTTCATTACTGCTTATGTATCTTCCAGCCTGATATTCTACGATTTCATCGAAATCTTTGATTTCGGACTGCAAGCCAAAAACTGCCATGTCACTGCCTTTGTTGACGTATTTACATATATATTTTATTGCCTTTACGGAGTTACAGTATTCAACGTTTATATGTGCATTAAATGTTTTGGATAATAAAGGGGAATATGGAACAACCCACTGGTTATCTACTTCGATGGTGGTACCGTTACGCTTCTTTATTATTGCTGTTTTACCGCCATCTTCAGTAGATCTTCTTCTATATTGTGGGTAACCATCATTGCCAGTAATTGTTGTGGGTACTAAAAGTCGAGGATATTGCTTTGTGCACCTTCCTTTGGCCATGCATGGTGAATTTTCGTTCAGTGCACCGCAAGGTCCATGTATCATATTTTTTACAATAATATCATGTAACCCCTTATCGACATTTTTATCAGGTATTTCAGCGGAAATCACATCATCAATTTCGTTTGAAGTAATTTTTTTATGTAGCCAGATTAGTATATGTGCGTGTGGCAAACCTCGTTTTTGCCATTCCACTGAGTACATCCAGCATCGCACTGACCCAAACACTTCATGTTTTACAAGGTAGTTTATCAGTGATTTCAACTTTTGCCGGAAGACACGTGCCGTAATGTCATGCCTATGAACCGCCGATTGTCCTTGAAGTAAAAGCTGCAGTATCTCGTCCCAAGATTGATTACATGTAAATGTAATAAATAAATCTGGACGACCATAGAGACGAACATACGCAATAGCATCTTGAGCATATTCATGCATATGACGTGGACTGCCAGCATATGACGAAGGTAAAATTGTTAATCTTCCAACGTTTGTGGTATTACCGTCATTTATAACTGCATCTCGCAAATGAATGTATTGTTCAGAGCGGAGCTTGGTCTGATTCAGGCGGATATATAGCAAACGTTCTGATTCAATTTTTGCATACATATCCACGACAAATTGGTGAAACAATTCACGGCATTTTAAAATATAATTTTCTTCATCCTGCCGAATCATTAGTCTATAGGAATAATAATGCATTGCACTGCATTTCTTATTCATTTCTTTGTTAGTGGCTGGATTCATCAATTTAATATTAAAGTGATAGCCGTCGGCTCCATCCCAAAAAATGATAGGATATTGTAGGGCATCGTAGCATCGATGAGTTTCAGCAATTCTTAACAACTGGGCGTTTCGCTTATGTAGAATAATATCTCGAGGTAAAAACTGATCACCGACCATAACGATTGCCACTTCGTCGATAGTCGGAGCATTGTATCTACGCACATGTTGGCCAGGAGGCGTTTTGTCAGCGGAAATAACAATTTTATGAGTATCAGTAGGCATCAAATCGATGGCTGTTTTGAACAGACGCACTAAATTATTATTTTCGTGGAAAAGATGTTGCAATTGGGAAACGATTGTCCTTTCAACGTTGGGAGAAATTTCGCAACGTGCATTCAATTCAGAATTTCTATCACTGATGAAGTACAATTGTAAAAATTTATGATTCTCGCCTAATAATGGTAGAAGGGACCCTGCTTTATGATAAATTTGCCCTTTTACTTTAAAAGTAGACATAAATTGATCTGGATTTTCGATTTGGGCTCCAAACGACGTCATTTGGAAACATGAGTTGTATTGTCTGATTTTTGACAAAAAACGCTTAGATTCTGACGTAGTTCCAGTAAGGAAAGTCTTCAATGGCTCTGGTGGTGCAGCCAATAGAGGAAGTTTAACTTTTCCTGAGGCGCAACACATTCCCATTGTTTCACCATTGAATTTCAAGGCCTTGCAATAGGGACAAATTTTGGACATTGTCCCGATTTGAACACAGCTACTCAAGCTATAATCATCGACTGGGTTGTACCTGAATGCCAGGCGATAACTTTCAGATTGCTCTGATTCCTCGGCACGCTTTCTTTTCTTACTTTCTCTATCAGCAGCAAGCCTGATTTCCTGCTGGTCTTTTGATTCCTCGGCACGCTTTCTTTTCTTACTTTCTCTATCAGCAGCAAGCCTGATTTCTTGCTGTTCTTGTAATTCCTCGGCCCGCCTTCTTTTTTCACATTCTGTTTTAGCAGCAAGTCTGCTTCTGCGTTGCTCTGGTAGTTCCTCGGCATGCTTTCTTTTTTCACTTTCTCTTTTAGCAGCAAGTCTGCTTTCGCGTTGCTCTGGTAGTTCCTCGGCATGCTTTCTTTTTTCACATTCTCTTTTAGCAGCAAGTCTGCTTCTGCGTTGCTCTGGTAGTTCCTCGGCATGCTTTCTTTTTTCACATTCTCTTTTAGCAGCAAGTCTGCTTCTGCGTTGCTCTGGTAGTTCCTCGGCATGCTTTCTTTTTTCACTTTCTCTTTTAGCAGCAAGTCTGCTTTCGCGTTGCTCTGGTAGTTCCTCGGCATGCTTTCTTTTTTCACATTCTCTTTTAGCAGCAAGTCTGCTTCTGCGTTGCTCTGGTAGTTCCTCGGCATGCTTTCTTTTTTCACATTCTCTTTTAGCAGCAAGTCTGCTTCTGCGTTGCTCTGGTAGTTCCTCGGCATGCTTTCTTTTTTCACTTTCTCTTTTAGCAGCAAGTCTGCTTTCGCGTTGCTCTGGTAGTTCCTCGGCACGCTTTCTTTTCTGACTTTCTCTATCACCAGCAAGTTTTCTGGCATAGACTCTTTGAGCATCTTCATCAGTCATTATAAACTTAAGCATTAATAGAATTCTACACGAACATCCGTCTTATATAACTTGAATGACGTCACGCCTTCAAAGCAAAAATGATGCCTTCAAAGCAAAAATGATGGCAGCTAATTTCATGACGTCAGCCGAAACATGACGGCGAACATATGTCTTATATAACTTGAATGACGTCACCTTCAAAGCAAAAATGACGGCAACTAATTTCATGACGTCAGCCGAAACATGACGTCACCTGACACATCCATCCACACATCCATCCATCCATCCATCCACAGACAACTTATTTTTATATATATAGATATATATATATATATATATATATATATATATATATATATATATATATATATATATATATATATATATATATATATATATATATTTTTATATATATCTATATATATAAAAATAAGTTGTCTGTCTGTGTGTCTGTCTGTCTGTCAGGTGACGTCATGTTTCTGTGTTGACTGACGTCATGAAGCTAGTTGTCGTCATTTTTGCTTTGACGGTGACGTCATCTATATATATAAAAATATCATTTTTGCTTTGACGGTGACGTCATTCAAGATATTTAAGACATATGTTCACGTAAAAATCTATTAATGTTTAAGTTTAAAATGACTGATGAACTTACAATGGCAAAAGCCGATGAAGATGCTCAAAGAGTCTATGCCAAAAAACTTGCTGCTGATAGAGAAAGTCAGAAAAGAAAGCGTGCCGAGGAATCAAAAGAACAGCAAGGAAACAGGCTTGAGGCTGATAGAGAAAGAAAGAACAGAAAGCGTGCCGAGGAACTACCAGAGCAACGCGGAAGCAGACTTGCTGCTAAAAGAGAAAGTGAAAAAAGAAGGCGTGCCGAGGAATTACAAGAACAGCAAGAAATCAGGCTTGCTGCTGATAGAGAAAGTAAGAAAAGAAAGCGTGCCGAGGAATCAGAGCAACCTGAAAGTTATCGCCTGGCATTCAGGTACAACCCAGTCAATGATTATAGCTTGAGTAGATGTGTTCAAATCGGGACAATGTCTAAAATTTGTCCCTATTGCAAGGCCTTGAAATTCAATGGTGAAACAATGGGAATGTGTTGCGCCTCAGGAAAAGCTAAACTTCCTCTATTGGCTGCACCACCAGAGCCATTGAAGACTTTCCTTACTGGAACTACGTCAGAATCTAAGCGTTTTTTGTCACAAATCAGAAAATACAACTCATGTTTCCAAATGACGTCGTTTGGAGCCCAAATCGAAAATCCAGATCAATTTATGTCTACTTTCAAAGTAAAAGGGCAAATTTATCATAGAGCAGGGTCCCTTCTACCATTCTCAGGCGAGAATCATAAATTTTTACAATTGTACTTCATCAGTGATAGAAATTCTGAATTGAATGCACGTTGCGAAATTTCTCCCAACGTTGAAAGGACAATCGTTTTCCAATTACAACATCTTTTCCACGAAAATAATAATTTAGTGCGTCTGTTCAAAACAGCCATCGATTTGATGCCTACTGATACGCATAAAATTGTCATTTCCGCTGACAAAACGCCTCCTGGCCAACATGTGCGTAGATACAATGCTCCAACTATCGACGAAGTGGCAATCGTTATGGTCGGTGATCAGTTTTTACCTCGAGATATTATTCTTCATAAGCGAAACGCTCAGTTGTTAAGAATTGCTGAAACTCATCGATGCTACGATGCCCTACAATATCCTATCATTTTTTGGGATGGAGCCGACGGCTATCACTTTAATATTACATTAATGAATCCAGCCACTAACAAAGAAATGAATAAGAAATGCAGTGCAATGCATTATTATTCCTATAGACTAATGATTTGGCAGGATGAAGAAAATTATATTTTAAAATGCCGTGAATTGTTTCACCAATTCGTCGTTGATATGTATGCTAAAATTGAATCAGAACGTTTGCTATATATCCGTCTGAATCAGACCAAGCTCCGCTCTGAACAATACATTCATTTGCGAGATGCAGTTATAGATGACGGTAATATCACAAACGTTGGAAGATTAATAATTTTACCTTCGTCATATGCTGGCAGTCCCCTTCATATGCATGAATATGCTCAAGATGCTATTGCGTATGTTCGTCTCTATGGTCGTCCAGATTTATTTATTACATTTACATGTAATCAATCTTGGGACGAGATACTGCAGCTTTTACTTCAAGGACAATCGGCGGTTCATAGACATGACATTACGGCCCGTGTCTTCCGGCAAAAGTTGAAATCACTGATAAACTACATAGTAAAACTTGAAGTGTTTGGGTCATTGCGATGCTGGATGTACTCAGTGGAATGCCAAAAACGAGGTTTGTCACACGCACATATACTAATCTGGCTACATAAAAAAATTACTTCGAACGAAATTGATGATGTGATTTCCGCTGAAATACCTGATGAAAATGTCGATAAGGGGTTTCATGATATTATTGTAAAAAATATGATACATGGACCTTGCGGTGCACTGAACGAAAATTCACCATGCATGGCCAAAGGAAGGTGCACAAAGCAATATCCTCGACTTTTAGTATCCAACACAATTACTGGCAATGATGGTTACCCACAATATAGAAGAAGATCTACTGAAGATGGCGGTAAAACAGCAATAATAAAGAAGCGTAACGGTACCACCATCGAAGTAGATAACCAGTGGGTTGTTCCATATTCCCCATTATTATCAAAAACATTTAATGCACACATAAACGTTGAATACTGTAACTCCGTAAAGGCAATCAAATACATATGTAAATACGTCAACAAAGGCAGTGACATGGCAGTTTTTGGCTTGCAGCCCGAAATCAAAGATATTGACGAAATCGTACAATATCAGGCTGGAAGATACATAAGCAGTAATGAAGCTGTTTGGCGAATTCTTTCATTTCCGATACATGAACGTAGTCCAGCTGTAGTTCACTTAGCTGTACATTTACAGAATGGTCAACGTGTTTATTTCTCGGAAACCAACGTGCAACAAAGAGCCCTGAATCCAACGGATACAAAGTTAACCGCTTTCTTTTCGCTTTGCAAAAATGATTCTTTTGCAAAAAAACTGCTGTATACTGAAGTGCCTTCGTATTACACGTGGAATACTAAAAATAAAGTATTTGAACGTCGAAAACAGGGTAAGTCAGTCGACGGCCAACCTACCATCTTCAAAGATACCACGATAGGAAGACTCTACACCGTTTACCCCAATCAACATGAATGCTTCTTTCTGCGCCTGCTTTTGGTGAATGTGCCCGGTCCGACATCCTTTGAGTATTTGAGGACTGTAAATGGTACTATACATGACACTTACCGTAGTGCATGCCAAGCTCTGAATTTATTGGAGAATGACCAACACTGGGATAACTGCATCAATGACGCGTGCGAAACGTCAACCCCAAGTCAAATTCGTGCATTGTTTGGCATCATTTTAACAACTTGCTCTCCATCAGCTCCTACAGAGTTATGGGAAAAATATAAGTCAAAAATGTCCGAAGATATACTCCATCGAAAACAGAGACGTCAGATATGACTTTTGATTTTACATCAGAAATTTATAACTACACTTTAGTTGTTATAGAAGATTTGTGCGTACATATGGCAAACAAACCTCTTCAGGATTTGGGAATGCCTTCACCTAACCGTATCGCTGCTGTTTCGACATGTGTAGAATTGGATCGTGAACAAAGTTACAGTACGAGTGATCTATTGTCGTATGTATAAAATAACATTTCCAAGTTAACGTCGGAACAAAAAGACATTTATGATACGATAATGCATTATGTCGATAACAACGTTGGAGAAATTTTCTTTTTGGATGCGCCAGGAGGTACTGGTAAAACGTTTGTGATAAAACTGATTCTGGCATCAATTCGATCAAAAAATGATATATATATATATTTATATATATATATATGTTTTTAACTACGTAAAACATGCGAATATACAACATTCTTCGCTGTCCCATTGTCTGTGCATATAAATAGATTGTCTGGTTTACTGACTCTTGAACATGCAACATATAATTGTCCCTTGGAAAAACAATCCGTATTCAGATCTATACCTCATTATTCTAATGATGTGTCCCTGTGTCGCGGTCGTCATTTATATTCACTGTTTCCCGGTTGTCATTTGTGTCCCGGTGTTCCAGTTTGTAATTTCTCTTTGAGTGTCCCGGTCGTCATTTATATTCCCTGTGTCCCGGTCGTCATTTGTGTCCCGGTGTCCCGGTCTGTAATTTCTATTGTAAAAATCCCTGTGTCCCGGTCGTATCCCGCCTGTGCCCCCGGCTTCCCCGTTGTAGTTGTGTCCCTGTGTCCCGGTCGTCATTTATATCGCCTGTGTCCCGGATGTGATTTGTGTCCGGTTGTCCCAGTCTGTGATTTCTCTTTGAGGTTCCCGGTCGTCATTTATATTCCCTGTGTCCTGGTCGTCATTTGTTTCCCGGTGTCCCGGTATGTAATTTCATCAGTTGACAAACATGACGTCAGTCGACAAACAACTTCATGACGCATACAGCTCAATCCTTAAAATGACGTCATTCGACAAACTTGACATCAGTCGACACACAAACATGACGTCACTCGACACACATACACACAGACAACTTATTTTTATATATATAGATTTGTTATTGGGAGAGGGTATCGTGGCCTTTGGTTTCCAAATAGGCAAAAAAAAAATCAGTCGAAGCTTTCAGGTAATGTTGCGGGGAGCATTGAACCAGATCAAAATAACACAGAGATCACGAAAAAAAGAAAATAATTTTCGTTCAACTTTCTGTGTCATCCTTTATAGCCGGGCTAGAAACAAACAAGACATTGACGGCATTTGCCTCTTTAATTAGGTAACAACAAGGGTCTCTTTCTCTTTTTCCTACAACAACAAAAAAGTCCCACAACAATAAGAACTACAAAAATGCCTATGGCTATTGGTAAAATATACTGCTTAGAACCATTTCCATCGTTTTTGTCTCCATCATGATCGGACATCACTGTATTTCGATCCATCTTATCCTCTACTTTTTTCGTTGTTTTCTCATTTTCGTGACTTGTACCTGCAGCTGTAGGGTGAATTGTACCTGCAACTTTCGTAGGTCTGGTGTACATCCGAAAATCTGGTGTATGTCCATTGTTTTCGTCTCGTTTTTCGTTTTTGTTGTCCTCATCCTCATTATACATGTCCCCAAATTCTCCATCATGATCGGACTGCTTAATATTATTTTCATCCACTATTTCTTCAAGTTTCCCTTTATTATTAGAAATGTTTTCGTCTCGTTTTCCGTCTGGTGACTTGTGGCTTGTACCTTCATTTGTAGGGTGAATTGTACCTGCAGTTGTAGGGTGACTTTTACCTGCAGTTGTCGTACCTGCAGTTGTAGGGTGACTTGTACCTGCAGTTTTCGTAGTTGTAGGGTGAATTATTTTCTCATTTTCGTGGCTTGTACCTTTAGTTGTAGGGTGAATTGTACCTCCAGTTGTCGTACCTGCACTTGTAGAGTGACTTGTACCTTCAGTTGTCGTACCTGAACTTGTAGAGTGAATTGTACCTTCAGTTGTCGTACCTGCAGTTGTAGGGTGAATTATACCCGTAGTTGCCGTACCTGGAGTTGTTCCATCAGTTGTAGGGTGAATTGTTTTCTCAATTTCGTGGCTTGTACCTTCAGCTGTAGGGTAAATTGTACCTGGAGTTATCGTACCTGCAGTTTTTGGGTGAATTGTACCTGCAGTTGTAGGGTGACTTTTACCTGCAGTTGTCGTACCTGCAGTTGTAGGGTGACTTGTACCTGCAGTTTTCGTATTTGTAGGGTGAATTGTTTTCTCATTTTCGTGGCTTGTACCTTCAGTTGTAGGGTGAATTGCACCTGCAGTTTTAGGGTGAATTGTACCACCAGTTGTCGTACCTGCACTTGTAGAGTGAATTGTACCTTCAGTTGTCGCACCTGAACTTGTAGAGTGAATTGTACCTTCAGTTGTCGTACCTGCAGTTGTAGGGTGAATTGTACCCGCAGTTGCCGTACCTGGAGTTGTTCCATCAGTTGTAGGGTGAATTGTTCTCTCAATTTCGTGGCTTGTACCTTCAGTTGTAGGGTGAATTGTACCTGCAGTTGTCGTACCTGCAGTTTTAGGGTGAATTGTATCTCCAGTTGTCGTACCTAAAAATGTAGAGTGAATTGTACCTTCAGTTGTAGTACCTGCAGTTGTAGGGTGACTTTTACCTGCAGTTATCGTACCTGCAGTTGTAGGGTGACTTGTACCTGCAGTTTTCGTAGTTGTAGGGTGAATTATTTTCTCATTTTCGTGGCTTGTACCTTTAGTTGTAGGGTGAATTGTACCTCTAGTTGTCGTACCTGCACTTGTAGAGTGACTTGTACCTTCAGTTGTCGTACCTGAACTTGTAGAGTGAATTGTACCTTCAGTTGTCGTACCTGCAGTTGTAGGGTGAATTATACCCGTAGTTGCCGTACCTGGAGTTGTTCCATCAGTTGTAGGGTGAATTGTTTTCTCAATTTCGTGGCTTGTACCTTCAGTTGTAGGGTAAATTGTACCTGCAGTTGTCGTACCTGCAGTTTTAGGGTGAATTGTACCTCCAGTTGTCGTACCTGGACTTGTAGAGTGAATTGTACCTTCAGTTGTCGTAACTTCAGTTGTAGGGTGAATTGTTTTCTCATTTTCGTGGCTTGTACCTTCTGCAGTTGTCACTCCTGCAGTTGAAGGGTGAATTGTACCTCCAGTTGTCGTACTTGCAGCTGTAGAGTGAATTGTACCTGCAGTTGTCGTACCTGCAGTTATTGGGTGAATTGTACCTGCAGTTGTAGGGTGAATTGCCGTAGCTGTTTCGTCTCCATCATGATCGGACTGCTTAATCTTATTTTCATCCACTATTTCTTCAAGTTTCCCTTTATTATTAGAAATGTTTTCGTCTCGTTTTCCGTCTGGTGACTTGTGGCTTGTACCTTCATTTGTAGGGTTAATTGTACCTGCAGTTGTAGGGTGACTTTTACCTGCAGTTGTCGTACCTGCAGTTGTAGGGTGACTTGTACCTGCAGTTTTCGTAGTTGTAGGGTGAATTGTTTTCTCATTTTCGTGGCTTGTACCTTCAGTTGTAGGGTGAATTGTACCTGCAGTTGTCGTACCTGCAGTTTTAGGGTGAATTGTACCTCCAGTTTTCGTACCTGCACTTGTAGAGTGACTTGTACCTTCAGTTGTCGTACCTGAACTTGTAGAGTGAATTGTACCTTCAGTTGTCGTACCTGCAGTTGTAGGGTGAATTATACCCGTAGTTGCCGTACCTGGAGTTGTTCCATCAGTTGTAGGGTGAATTGTTTTCTCAATTTCGTGGCTTGTACCTTCAGTTGTAGGGTAAATTGTACCTGCAGTTATCGTACCTGCAGTTTTAGGGTGAATTGTACCTGCAGTTGTAGGGTGACTTTTACCTGCAGTTGTCGTACCTGCAGTTGTAGGGTGACTTGTACCTGCAGTTTTCGTAGTTGTAGGGTGAATTGTTTTCTCATTTTCGTGGCTTGTACCTTCAGTTGTAGGGTGAATTGCACCTGCAGTTTTAGGGTGAATTGTACCACCAGTTGTCGTACCTGCACTTGTAGAGTGAATTGTACCTTCAGTTGTCGTACCTGAACTTGTAGAGTGAATTGTACCTTCAGTTGTCGTACCTGCAGTTGTAGGGTGAATTGTACCCGCAGTTGCCGTACCTGGAGTTGTTCCATCAGTTGTAGGGTAAATTGTTCTCTCAATTTCGTGGCTTGTACCTTCAGTTGTAGGGTGAATTGTACCTGCAGTTGTCGTACCTGCAGTTTTAGGGTGAATTGTACCTCCAGTTGTCGTACCTAAAAATGTAGAGTGAATTGTACCTTCAGTTGTCGTACCTTCAGTTGTAGGGTGAATTGTTTTCTCATTTTCGTGGCTTGTACCTTCAGTTGTAGGGTGAATTGTACCTGCAGTTGTCGTACCTGCAGTTTTAGGGTGAATTGTACCTCCAGTTGTCGTACCTGCACTTGTAGAGTGAAGTGTACCTTCAGTTGTCGTACCTGCAATTGTAGGGAGAATTGTACCTCCAGTTGTCGTAACTGCAGTTGTAGGGTGAATTGTACCTCCAGTTGTCGTACTTGCAGTTGTAGGGTGACTTTTACCTGCAGTTGTCGTACCTGCAGTTGTAGGGTGAATTGTACCCGCAGTTGCCGTACCTGGAGTTGTTCCATCAGTTGCTCTTGCAGTTGTTGGAATAGTACTGGTCGTAATAGGTTTCATTTCAGAACATCTGAAAAATATTATACAAAAGAATATGATGATTTTAGCACAATTCATTTTAAGCTTAAATTTTTGTGATAGCAGTATAAAATGCGTAAAGCCACGTAAGGTGTCAATTAAAGCAAAAGGGAAACCAATAAAATTTTAAGATTTTCAGGTATTTTTCTTGTTTGAATTAAATAATTAAGATTATTAATCGGACTCCATAAATATTTTTGCAGTTTGTAGTTAAATAAAATTTCAGGAATTCTAGTTTCAGTTGACAAATCAAATTTCATGTTAATCCCCCCGAAAATTACTACATTGCACATAACTATGTCGACATGCCGCTTGTAATGATGAAACTTCTTTATAAGAATGTTTATTTTATTCGCGCCACAGCAACACGTAGAGCGTTAGCTAGTCTCCCCCTAGTCTCCAGCTACTTTCCGTTCGTAGGTGTCGATCTAGGAATAACAGGTAATGTTTTCCTGAAATATCCCGCAAGCAATATTAATGTACTGCCAAAGGGTTTTGAATTTCCTCACCAGTCTTGCAGTGATTGATCGCTGCGCTATTTTGCACTCGTCCCAAACGTCCCAATCGTCCAACTCGTCACAAAGTTTGCATTGCTGTAATATTTTACCCATCCCATATGATTTGGAAATGTTGTTTGTGGGAGTTTCTGTAGATTGCATATTCAGAAGCGATTTCAAAGTGGAATGAGCCGTTCTCCCACCAGGCAGCAACGTTGCGGCTATTCTGGACGACGCGAGGACCAACGCTATGTCAATTTTGGATCGAATTTATGCCAGAATCAATCTTATTAGAAACGTTTTATCTGCACCTCCTGGCGCATCCAAGAAGAAGATTTCTCCAACTTGATTATCGACACAATGTATTATCTGATCGTAAATACCTTTTTGTTCAGACGTTAACTTAGAAACATTTGTCTGTGCATTCGGCAATAGATCAATCGTGTTGTAACCTTTTTTACGATCCAATTCCACACGTGTAGAAATAGCATCAGTACGATTAGATGAAGGCATTCCCAAACACTTGAGAAGTTTATTTGCAATACATAAGCACAAATGTTCAATCATAACTACAGTGCAGTTATAAATTTCTATTGTGAAGTCCAAGGTCATATTTGACCTCTCTAACCGTATTCCGTGAAGAATATCCTTGGCGATTTGCGATTTGTATTTCTCCCACGAATCTCTCGTTGATGAGAACAAGTTGTCAATATGATTCCAAACAATGCACGAATTTGGCTTGGAGTTGACGTGTTGCACGCGTCATTGATGCAGTTATCCCTGTGTTGGTCATTATCCGGTAGATTCAGAGCTTGGCATGCGCTATGAAAAGTGTCATGTATAGTCTCGTTTACAGTTCTCAAATCCTCGAAGGACGTTGGGCCGGGTAAATTCACCAAAAGCAGGGGGAGAAAGAAGCCTTCATCTTGATTGGGGTGAATGGTGTAGTCTTCCTATCGTGGTTTCTTTGAAGATGCTAGGTTTGCCAACGATTGACTTCCCCCGTCGAATATTCCGTGAAGAATATCCTTGGCGATTTGCGATTTGCATTTCTCCCACGAATCTCTCGGAGTTGATGAGAACAAGTTGTCAATATGATTCCAAACAATGCACGAATTTGGCTTGGAGTTGACGTGTTGCACGCGTCATTGATGCAGTTATCCCAGTGTTGGTCGTTATCCGGTAGATTCAGAGCTTGGCATGCGCTACGAAAAGTGTCATGTATAGTCTCGTTTACAGTTCTCAAATCCTCAAAGGACGTTGGACCGGGTACATTCACCAAAAGCAGGGGGAGAAAGAAGCATTCATCTTGATTGGGGTGAATGGTGTAGAGTCTTCCTATCGTGGTTTCTTTGAAGATTCTAAGTTTGCTGTCGATTGACTTCCCCCCTTTTTCGACGATCAAATTGTTTCTTATTAGCAATCAACGTGAATCATTATGACATACCGCGAAGAAAGCAGTTAACGTTGTAGCCGGTGGGCAAAGAGCCCTGAACTCTTTGTTGCGCGTTGGCATCCGAAAAATAAACACGTTGACCATTCTGTAGATTTACCGCTAAGTGAACAACAGCTGGAATTCGTTCATGTATCGGAAATGAAAGAATCTGCCACATAGCTTTATTATTGCTTATGTATTTTCCAGTCTGATACTCTACGACTTCATCGATATCTGTTTGTGCATCTTCTTCTATCCATGCATGGTGATTTTTCATTCTGTGCACCGCAAGGTCCATATATCATATTTCTTACCAGAATTTCATGTAAGCCCCTATCGACGTCGACATCAGGTATTTCAGCGGAAATCATATCGTCAATTTCATTAGAAGCAAATTTATTATACAGCTAGATTAATATATGTGCGTGTGGCAATTCTCGCTTTTGCCATTCCACTGAGTACAACCATTATCGCACTGACCCAAACACTTCAAGTTTTACAATAAAATTTATCGGTGATTTCAACTTTTGCCGGGAGACTTGGGCCATAATGTCATGTCTATGAACCGGCGATTGTCCAGGAAGTAAAAGCTGCTGTATCTCGTCCTAAGATGGATTACATGTAAATGTAATAAATAAATATGAACGACCATAGAGACGATCATACGCAAGAGCATTTTGAGCATACCCATGCATATTACCGTTATTTACAACGGCATCTCGCAAATGAGTATATTGTTCAGATCAAAGCTTGGTCTGATTCAGACGAATGAAAACCAAACGTTCCGATTCAATCCCTGCATACACATCAACGATGTATTGGTGAAACAATTGACGGTATTTTAAACTATAATACATCCTGACGAATCATTAGTCTGTAGGCATAATAGTTCATTGGGCTGCATTTCATAGCCATTTCTTTGTTAGTGGCTGGATTTTTCAATTTAATATTAAAGTGATAGCCATCGGCTCCATCCTAAAATGTGATAGGATATTGTAGGGCATCGTAGTATCGATGAGTTTCAGCAATTGTTGTCAACTGACCATTTCGCCTGTGAAGAATAATGTCTCAAGGCAAAAACTCCTGGCGCAAACCGACCATAAAGATTGCCACTTCGTTGATTGTCGGAGCATTGTAGTTAGACGTACGTGTTCGCCAGTATTCGTTTTTTCAGCGAAAATAACAATTTTATGCGTATCAGTAGGCATCAAATGGATTGCTGTTTTGAAATTATTAAATTATTATTTTTGTGGAAAAGATGTTGCAACTGGGAAACGATAGTCCTTCTAACATCGGCAGAAACGCAACGTGGATTGAATTCAGCATTGCTATCACTATTGAAGTACAGTTGCAAAAGTTTGTTATCACCTGAGAATGGTAGAAAGGAGCCTGTTCTATCATAAATTTGCCCTTTTACTTTGAAAGTAGGCATAAAATGACCTTGATCTTCAATTTGATCCCTAAACAACTTCATTTGGAAACATGAGTTATATTTCCTGATGTTTGATAAAAAACGCTTCGATTAAGACGCATTTCCAGTAAGCAAAGTATTGGCATCAAGTCTGGTTTCGCGTCGCTCTCACGGTTCCTCGACACGCCTTCGTTTTTTACTATCTCTATCAGCTGCAAGCCTGGTTTTGCGTTGCTCTGGTAGTTCCTCGACACGCCTTCTTGTTTTACTATCTCTGTCAGCTGCAAGTATGTCTTTAGGTTGCTCTGGCGATTCCTCGACACACCTTCGTTGACGTATGCTCTGGTGTTTCCTTTTTTGTGACTTTGTAGGATTAATGATACTTTCTCTTTTTTGTGACATTGTAGGATTAATGATACTTTCTCTCTGAGCCGCAAGTATTAATATTGAATCAAGTCCAATTTCTACAATAGCTACAATTTCTACTAAGCTTAAAACTGTTGGTTTTCTTTTTAAGGTTTTGAATTGCTCGTATCAGATTAACAACGCTTTTTGATTACTAAGGTGCCTGCGTCGGCCCTGCAGTGCATTGCTGCAGCATGATTCGATCTCTGGGTCCCAAATTACCAAGTTAAGGTCAAACCGACTGCGCCACCACAGGACATTTGAATTGCTTTAATCGATTGTCAAATATATTCAAATACTTTTACGATTACCAGTTTTTTAACTCTTTAAACAATTTAATATAATTTAATAAGAGACTCAATTTTAGCTTTTGCAAATTGCTGAAATGAAGGCTTCCTTATATTGCAAAATATTATATTTTGCAAAATATTATGCAAAATATTTTCCGAACAAAATAGTAGAAAAAATGAAGTGTTTTTAACTCACGAATGGGTAGTGGGATCTTAATGAAATTTGATGTTTGGAAGGATATCGTGTCTCAGAGTTCTTATTTTAAATCCCGACCAGATCCAGTGCAATTGAGGGGAGTCGGAGGGGTGGAACTTAAAATCTTGGAAAACGCTTAGAGTGGAGGGATCGGATGAAAGTTGGTGGGAAAAATAAGCATAAGTCCTAGATACGTTTTGACATAACCGGAATGGATCTGCTCTGTTTGGGGGAGTGGGGGTGGGTGGGTGGTTTAATTCTGAAAAATTAGGAAAATGAGGTATTTTTAACTTACGAAGGAGTGATCGGATCTTAATGAAATTTAAAGTTTGGAAGGATATCGTGTCTCAGAGGGGAGTTTGGGGAGGATTAATTCTAAAAAATTAGAAAAAATGAGGTATTTTCAACTTTCGAAAGAGTGATCGTATCTTGATGAAATTTCATATTTAGAAGGACCTCGAAACTCGGATCTCTTATTTTAAATCCCGACCGGATCCAGTGTCATTAAGGGGAGGGGGGATCTTGGAAAACGCTTAAAGCGGAGAGATCAGGATGAAACTTGGTGGAAAGAATAAGCACAAGTCCAAGTTAGGTGACTGAAATAACTGGATCGGATCCGCTCTCTTTGGTGGAGTTCGGAGGGGGGGGGGAGTAATTTGGAAAAAATAGAAAAAATGAGGTATTTGTAACTTACGAACGGGCTTAAGAACTTGTGCTTTAGAACTCTCATTTTAAATCCCGACCAGATCCGGTGACATTAAAGGGAGTTGGAGGGGGAACCGGAATTCTTGGAAAACATGAAAATCGAGGTATCTTACGAATGGGTGATTGGATCTTAATGAATTTTGATATTTAGAAAGACCTTGTGACTCAGAGCTCTTATTTTGAATCCCGACCGGCATTAAGCTTCTGATTTTCCTTTTAGAGCAATGTATTGATTCTTAGAATTTTGCTAGAGCTCATACCATATGAGCTCGTGGCTCTTGGCCCTTCAGACCTCGTCACAAGTGCCATATGAGCTCTTAGCTTTTGTTCTATTTCGTTTTTTCTTTTTTTTCTGTTTTCCTATTTTTTAGAAGATATGTCATTCATATTTCTTTTTTTAGTTTTTCTGTTTTTTTTTTCTGATCTGTTTTTATTTTCTTTTTTTTCTTTTTCTTTTTAGTTTTTAATTTTTTTTACTATTTTATTTTTTTATTATTTTTTTTATTTAGCTTTTTATAATATTGTATTCCCTTTTTACGTCATATTTGGTTACAACCTACGATTATGGCGTCATTCATCGATTTTGTGAAATGATTGATTTTAAATCTATATTTTTATTTCTGTTACAAAGGAATATATAACTATAATGTAACTATTATAGAATACTAGCTGTTGGGGTGGCGCTTCGCGCCACCCCAACACCTAGTTGGTGGGGGCGCTTCGCGCCCCCCCCAAGCCCCCCCGCGCGCGTAAGTCGTTACGCGCCATAATAGTTACGCGCCATTGTAGTTGTGTCCCTATGTCCCACCTGTGAATATAGATATATATATATATATATATGGTTTTAACTACGTAAAACTTGCGAATATACAACATTCTTTGCTGTCCCATTGTCTTTGCATATAAATAGATTGTCAGGTTTACCGACTCTTGAACATGCAACATATAATGGTCCATGGGAAAACAATCTGTATTCAGATCTATACCTCATGATTCTAATGATTGCCCTTGAGCTTTGTTGATGGTGATTGCTAATCGACCATTCCCTGTCCCGGTGTCCCGGTCGTCATTTACATCCCCCTGTTTCCCCCGGTGTCCCCGTTGTAGTTGTGTCCCTGTGTCCCGGTCGTTATTTATATTCCCTGTGTCCCGGTCGTCATTTGTATCCCGGTGTACCGGTCTGTATATACATTCGTTTTTTAGTTTTGTTTTTCTCCTTTATTTTTTTCCTTTTTTTTTCTTTTTTAGTTTATTTAGATTTTTAGATTTTTTAGTTTTTTTATTAGTTTTTAGTTTTTTTTTCTTTTTAGTTTTTTTGTAGTTTTTACCTTCTTTTTAGTTTTGTTAATTTTTTTTTTTACTTGTGTCCTGGTCGTCATTTATACTCCCTGTGTCCCGGTGCTTTGTTGATTGCTAATCGAACATTCCTTTTGTCCTGGTCGCTTTCTCTTTGAGTGTCGTCATTTATTTTTTTCTTTTTTAGTTCTTTTAGTTTTTACCTTTTTTAGTTTTTTTTTAGTTTTTAGTTTTTTTAGTTTTTTACCTTTTTTTAGTTTTTTTAGTTTTTTTAGTTTTTTAGCTTTTTTATTTTTTTTATTAGTTTTTAGTTTTTTTGTAGTTTTTGCCTTTTTTTTAGTTTTTTTAGTTTTTTAGCTTTTTTATTAGTTTTTAGTTTTTTTTGTAGTTTTTGCCTTTTTTTAGTTTTTTTAGTTTTTTAGCTTTTTTATTTTTTTTATTAGTTTTTAGTTTTTTTTGTAGTTTTTGCCTTTTTTTAGTTTTTTCAGTTTTGACGTCACCTGATCCAGTTTTTTCAGGTGACGTCACCTGATCCACGATCCACAGATCCACAGACAACTTATTTTTATATATATAGATAGTTTTTTTTTTTTTTACTTATGTCCTGGTCGTCATTTATACTCCCTGTGTCCCGGTGCTTTGTTGATTGCTAATCGAACATTCCTTTTGTCCTGGTCGCTTTCTCTTTGAGTGTCGTCATTTATTAGTTTTTTCCTTTCTTTTTTAGTTTTTTATTGGTTTTTACCTTTATTTTAGCTTATTTTTCAGTTTTTTCCTTTTTTTTAGTTTTTTTTTATTTTTTATTTTTTTTAGTTTTTTACCTTTTTTTAGTTTTTTTAGTTTTTTTAGTTTTTTAGCTTTTTTACTTTTTTTATTAGTTTTTAGTTTTTTTTTGTAGTTTTTGCCTTTTTTTAGTTTTTTCAGTTTTTTTTTTAGTTTTTTATTGGTTTTTACCTTTATAGTTTTTTTAGTTTTTTAGCTTTTTTATTTTTTTTATTAGTTTTTAGTTTTTTTTGTAGTTTTTGCCTTTTTTTAGTTTTTTCAGTTTTGACGTCACCTAATCCAGTTTTTTCAGGTGACGTCACCTGACACATCCATCCATCCATCCATCCACAGACAACTTATTTTTATATATATAGATGTAACTATAAGTGGCAATTTTCTTTAAAATCAGCCATTTTAAACCTCTACGATGTTTGATTGACTAGCTGTATTGAAAGCAAATAAAAGGAAAAAACTTCCTGTCGATGCAATTTATTATCATATTGAGCAATGTTCTTGTTTTTCAAGTCAGTGGATTTTCCTTGTTTTTCAAGCCAAGGGTCAGTAAGTTTTCTTTATAGGGGGGTTTCCACTAACGAACGAACGGATAAGAAATGCAGCGCAATGAATTATTATTCCTATAGACTAATGATTCACCACAATGAAGATAATTATATTTTAAAATGCCGTCAATTGTTTCACCAATACATCGTTGATATGTTTGCAAAGATTGAATCAGAACGTTTGCTATTTATCCGCTGAATCCGTCTGAATCAGACCAAGCTCCGCTCTGAACAATACATTCATTTGCGAGATGCAGTTGTAAATGACAGTAATACCACTCAAATTGATGTTTATTTGTATCTTCAGACGTGGGTCACTTTTTACTGCAATGTTTTGACCAGTTATGCCTGGTGTTGTTTCATCAGTTACATTTACATAACTATATGTGCATGCCTCTCATAATGGTAAAAGTTCTTTGTTAAGAACTTTTTTTTTCTATATATACATATATATATATACATATATACATATATATATATATATATATATATATATCTATCTATATAAAAATAAGTTGTCTGTGGATGGATGGATGGATGGATGTGTGGATGTATGTGTCAGGTGACGTCACCTGAAAAAACTGGATTAGGTGACGTCAAAACTGAAAAAACTAAAAAAAGGCAAAAACTACAAAAAAAACTAAAAACTAATAAAAAAAATAAAAAAGCTAAAAAACTAAAAAAACTATAAAGGTAAAAACCAATAAAAAACTAAAAAAAAAACTGAAAAAACTAAAAAAAGGCAAAAACTACAAAAAAAAAACTAAAAACTAATAAAAAAAGTAAAAAAGCTAAAAAACTAAAAAAACTAAAAAAACTAAAAAAAGGTAAAAAACTGAAAAAAATAAAAAATAAAAAAAAAAACTAAAAAAAAGGAAAAAACTGAAAAATAAGCTAAAATAAAGGTAAAAACCAATAAAAAACTAAAAAAAAAAAGGAAAAAACTAATAAATGACGACACTCAAAGAGAAAGCGACCAGGACAAAAAACTAAAAAAAAAGGCAAAAACTACAAAAAAACTAAAAACTAATAAAAAAAATAAAAAAGCTAAAAAACTAAAAAAACTAAAAAAAGGTAAAAAACTAAAAAAACTAAAAACTAAAAAAAAACTAAAAAAGGTAAAAACTAAAAGAACTAAAAAAGAAAAAAATAAATGACGACACTCAAAGAGAAAGCGACCAGGACAAAAGGAATGTTCGATTAGCAATCAACAAAGCACCGGGACACAGGGAGTATAAATGACGACCAGGACACAAGTAAAAAAAAAAATTAACAAAACTAAAAAGAAGGTAAAAACTACAAAAAAACTAAAAAGAAAAAAAAACTAAAAACTAATAAAAAAACTAAAAAATCTAAAAATCTAAATAAACTAAAAAAGAAAAAAAAAGGAAAAAAATAAAGGAGAAAAACAAAACTAAAAAACGAATGTATATACAGACCGGTACACCGGGATACAAATGACGACCGGGACACAGGGAATATAAATAACGACCGGGACACAGGGACACAACTACAACGGGGACACCGGGGGAAACAGGGGGATATAAATGACGACCGGGACAAAAAAACTAAAAAGAAATAAAAACTAAAAACTAATAAAAAAAACTAAAAAATCTAAAAATCTAAATAAGCTAAAAAAGAAAAAAAAAGGAAAAAAATAAAGGAGAAAAACAAAACTAAAAAACGAATGTATATACAGACCGGGACACCGGGATACAAATGATGACCGGGACCCGGGACACAGGGAATATAAATGACGACCGGGACACAGGGACACAACTACAACGGGGACACCGGGGGAAACAGGGGGATAACCTGACAATCTATTTATATGCAAAGACAATGGGACAGCAAAGAATGTTGTATATTCGCAAGTTTTACGTAGTTAAAACCATATATATATATATATATCTATATTCACAGGTGGGACATAGGGACACAACTACAATGGCGCGTAACTATTATGGCGCGTAACGACTTACGCGCGCGGGGGGGCTTGGGGGGGCGCGAAGCGCCCCCACCAACTAGGTGTTGGGGTGGCGCGAAGCGCCACCCCAACAGCTAGTATATATATATATTTAACTACGTAAAACTTGCGAATATACAACATTCTTGGCTGTCCCATTGTCTGTGCAAATAAATAGATTGTCAGGTTTACCGACTCTTGAACATGCAACATATAATTGTTCATGGGAAAAACAATCTGTATTCAGATCTATACCTCATTATTCTAATGATTGCCGTTGAGCTTTGTTGATGGTGATTGCTAATCGAACATTCACTGCGTCCCCGTCGTCATTTATATATCCCCCTGTGCCCCCGGGGTCCCCGTTGTAGTTGTTTCCCTGTGTGTCGGTCGTCATTTGTGTCCCGGTGTCCTAGTCTGTAATTTCTCTTTGAGTGTCGCGGTCGTCATTTATATTCCCTGTGTCCCGGTGTCCCGGTCGTCAGTTATGTCCCGGTCGTCATTTGTGTCCCTGTGTCCCGGTCTGTAATTTCTCTTTGAGTGTCCTGATCGTCAATTATATTACCTGTGTCCTGGTCTTCATTTGTGTCCCGGTGCTTTGTTGATGGTGATTGCTATCAGTGTCTCGGTCGTCATTTATATTCCCTATGTCCCGGTGTCCCGGTCGTCATTTGTGTCCCGATGTCCCGGTCTGTAGTTTCTTCAGTCGACAAACATGACGTCAGTCGACACACAAACATGACGTCACTCGACACACACACACGCACAGACAACTTATTTTTATATATATATAGAAGATAATTTATTTTTCAATTAGAAAAGTACGTAGATGTGACGACAAATTCCGGATGTTAATTTATCAAAAGACAATAGGAGTTGCAGTTTCCTTTAAAATGAACCATTCAACATCTTGCTACACTCTAGCCAGTTCCCAACTATGTTGGGAGAAGGAAAGAAAAAAAAACGCTTTAAGAACAATTACAAAAAAAGGAAAGAAACAACAACGACAAAAAATTACCGTGGACCATATACTGATATTTATTCCTGAAAAGATTTGATAATTTTTTGTTTATAAAAGTAGAAAAAAGTAAAAATCGTGTTCTGGTCTTTATGCATGTTCATCATCAGCCCTACTTATGTTAATTTTTGCTCGTTTTGAGTTTGACTTGGCTGTTTATTGTAATTTCCGTTCGTTTTGAGTTTCGTTTATTTATTGATAGTGATTTGTGGTAGTTCTACGCTTTGAAGATTGTTTGACTTTGAATTTGCTTATTCTTGGCCCAGTGTGGCTCTTTTTTGTTTCTTTGAAAAACATGTTTTTAATTAATTTCTGTTCCCTTTTTTATTGACATAGTCTTTTTCATTGAAAAAATAATATTGTGTATCTTTTCAATTTTTTCTGTAAGAACCCATATTATGGGTTGCTATTTATATGTTGGACAACCTTTTCAATAATTTTTAATCTTGAAACAAACAATATTTTTAATTTAATTTTATAGCGTCTGAAGTTGACCTGTAAAATAAAACTTAATATAACTTCCAAAAGATTCTATTTATGCTCTTTGACAACCTGGATCCAATTCCACTCTTATAACCTACTAGCTGTTGGGGTGGCGCTTCGCGGCACCCCAACACCTGGTTGGTGGGGGTGCTTCGCATGCCCCCCCAAGCCTCCCCCCGCGCGTGCAAGTCGTTATGCGCCATTGTAGTTGTGTCCCTGTGTCCCACCTGTGAATATAGATAGATATATATATATTTTTAACTGCGTAAAACTTGCGAATGTACAACATTCTTGGCTGTCCCATCGTCTGTGCATATAAATAGATTGCCAGGTTTACCAACTCTTGAACATGCAACATATAATTGTCCATGGGAAAAACAATCTGTATTCAGATCTATACCTCATTATTCTAATAATTGCCCTTGAGCTTTGCTGATGGTGATTGCTAATCGAAAATTCCTTGTGTCCCTGTCGTCATTTATATATCCCCCTGTGTCCCCCGGCGTCCCCGTTGTTGTTGTTTCCCTGTGTCCCGGTCGTCATTTGTGTCCTGGTGTCCCAGTCTGTAATTTCTCTTTGAGTGTCGGGGTCGTCATTTATATTCCCTGTGTCCTGGTCTGTAATTTCTCTTTGAGTGTTCTGGTCGTCATTTATATTCCCTGTGTCCCGGTCGTCATTTGTGTCCCGGTGCTTTGTTGATGATGATTGCTAATCGAACATTTCTTGTGTCCCGGTCGCTTTCTCTTTGAGTGTCCTGGTCGTCATTTATATTCCCTATGTCCCGGTGTCCCGGTCGTCATTTGTGTCCCGATGTCCCGGTTTGTAATTTCGTCAATCAACAAACATGACGTCAGTCGACACACAAACATGACGTCACTCGACACACAGACAACTTATCTATCTATCTATATATATATATCTTCTATATATATAAAAATAAGTTGTCTGTCCGTTACGCCAGATTATATCTTCTATATATATAAAAGAAAACAAACTAGAATGTAAAAACTGGAAATTGCATAAATATTTCGAAATATTTTGACAATAGATTAAAGTAATTCGAAAAAAGAAAAATGGTAAAAAACTAAAAAAAACTAAAAAGAAAAAACTAGAAAAAAAAATTAAAAATTAGAAAAAGAAAAAACCTAAAAAGAAAAAACGTAAAAAAATAAAAAAGATAAAAAACTAAAAAAAAAAACTAAAAAAAGCTAAAAAACTAGAAAAAAAGAAAAAACTAAAAAAACTGTTTATTGCGCAAATATTTCAATGTATTTTGACAATAGATTAAAGTAATTCGAAAACCTTAAAACAGATACCCCAAATTTTGAGGTTTAATATAAATTGTTGGATTTTTAGCATGCTTGGCACGTAAAGATTTTTCCAAGTGTCAATTTTAGAATGAACATTGACAAATTGAAGAAAACAAATCAATAAAAATAAGAAACTAAAAAAAAGAAAAAACTAAAAAAGAAAAAAAAACTAAAGAACAAACTGTATCTATATATATAAAAATCTATATATATAAAAATAAGTTGTCTGTCTTTTATGTCTGTTACGCTATGTCTGTTACGCAAGATTATATCTTATCTATATATATAAAAACTAGCTGTTGGGGTGGCGCTTCGCGCCACCCCAACACCTAGTTGGTGGGGGCGCTTCGCGCCCCCCCCCAAGCCCCCCCGCGCGCGTAAGTCGTTACGCGCCATAATAGTTACGCGCCATTGTAGTTGTGTCCCTATGTCCCACCTGTGAATATAGATATATATATATTGCTCATGATTCTAATGATTGCCCTTGAGCTTTGTTGATGGTGATTGCTAATCGACCATTCCCTGTCCCGGTGTCCCGGTCGTCATTTACATCCCCCTGTTTCCCCCGGTGTCCCCGTTGTAGTTGTGTCCCTGTGTCCCGGTCGTCATTTATATTCCCTGTGTCCCGGTCGTCATTTGTATCCCGGTGTCCCGGTCTGTATATACATTCGTTTTTTAGTTTTGTTTTTCTCCTTTATTTTTTTCCTTTTTTTTCTTTTTTAGCTTATTTAGATTTTTAGATTTTTTAGTTTTTTTATTAGTTTTTATTTTTTTTTTCTTTTTAGTTTTTTTGTCCCGGTCGTCATTTATATCCCCCTGTTTCCCCCGGTGTCCCCGTTGTAGTTGTGTCCCTGTGTCCCGGTCGTCATTTATATTCCCTGTGTCCCGGTCGTCATTTGTATCCCGGTGTATTTTTTTTTATTAGTTTTTAGTTTTTTTTGTAGTTTTTGCCTTTTTTTAGTTTTTTCAGTTTTGACGTCACCTGATCCAGTTTTTTCAGGTGACGTCACCTGATCCACGATCCACAGATCCACAGACAACTTATTTTTATATATATAGATAGTTTTTTTTTTTTTACTTATGCCCTGGTCGTCATTTATACTCCCTGTGTCCCGGTGCTTTGTTGATTGCTAATCGAACATTCCTTTTGTCCTGGTTGCTTTCTCTTTGAGTTTCGTCATTTATTTTTTTCTTTTTTAGTTCTTTTAGTTTTTACCTTTTTTAGTTTTTTTTAGTTTTTTAGATGAAAATTTTTTTTAGTTTTTTCCTTTTTTTCTTTTTAGTTTTTTATTGGTTTTTACCTTTATTTTAGCTTATTTTTCAGTTTTTTCCTTTTTTTTATTTTTTTTTTATTTTTTATTTTTTTTAGTTTTTTACCTTTTTTTAGTTTTTTTATTTTTTTTAGTTTTTTAGCTTTTTTACTTTTTTTATTAGTTTTTAGTTTTTTTTTGTAGTTTTTGCCTTTTTTTAGTTTTTTCAGTTTTTTTTTTAGTTTTTTATTGGTTTTTACCTTTATTTTAGCTTATTTTTCAGTTTTTTTCCTTTTTTTTTAGTTTTTAGTTTTTTTAGTTTTTTATCTTTTTTTTAGTTTTTTTAGTTTTTTTAGTTTTTTAGCTTTTTTATTTTTTTTATTAGTTTTTAGTTTTTTTTGTAGTTTTTGCCTTTTTTTAGTTTTTTTAGTTTTTTAGCTTTTTTATTAGTTTTTAGTTTTTTTTGTAGTTTTTGCCTTTTTTTAGTTTTTTTAGTTTTTTAGCTTTCTTATTTTTTTTATTAGTTTTTAGTTTTTTTGTAGTTTTTGCCTTTTTTAGTTTTTTCAGTTTTGACGTCACCTGATGAAAAAAATAAAAAAAGGCAAAAACTACAAAAAAAAATAAAAACTAATAAAAAAACTAAAAAAGCTAAAAAACTAAAAAAACTAAAAAAAAACTAAAAAAAGGTAAAAAACTAAAAAAACTAAAAACTAAAACAGAAAAAAACTAAAAAAAGGAAAAAGCTGAAAAATAAAAGAGAAAAAGAAAACTAAAAAATATGAATAAATATATATAAAAATAAGTTGTTTGTGGGTTATGTCTGTCTGTCTGTCTGTCGAGTGACGTCGTGTTTGTCCGCATATGACGTCTGAATTATTTCACACTAATACAAAAGAAGAAAAAAAACTAAAAAAGGTAAAAACTACAAAAAAACTAAAAAGAAAAAAAAAATAAAAAAGCTAAAAAACTAAAAAAAAACTAAAAAAAAGGTAAAAAACTAAAAACTAAAAAAAAAACTGAAAAAACTAAAAAAAGGCAAAAACTAAAAAAAAACTAAAAACTAATAAAAAAACTAAAAAAGCTAAAAAACTAAAAAAACTAAAAAAAGGTAAAAAACAAAAAAAAAAACTAAAAACTAAAAAAGAAAAAACTAAAAAAAAGGAAAAAACTGAAAAATAAGAGAAAAAGAAAACTAAAAAAATATTAATAAATATAAAAAATATAAATATAAATCTATATATATAAAAATAAGTTGTCTGTCTGTGGATGTGTGGATGGATGTGTGGATGGATGTGTCAGGTGACGTCACCTGAAAAAACTGGATTAGGTGACGTCAAAACTGAAAAAACTAAAAAAAGGCAAAAACTACAAAAAAAACTAAAAACTAATAAAAAAAATAAAAAAGCTAAAAAACTAAAAAAACTATAAAGGTAAAAACCAATAAAAAACTAAAAAAAAAAATCTGAAAAAACTAAAAAAAGGCAAAAACTACAAAAAAAAACTAAAAACTAATAAAAAAAGTAAAAAAGCTAAAAAACTAAAAAAACTAAAAAAACTAAAAAAAGGTAAAAAACTAAAAAAAATAAAAAATAAAAAAAAAACTAAAAAAAAGGAAAAAACTGAAAAATAAGCTAAAATAAAGGTAAAAACCAATAAAAAACTAAAAAAAAAAAGGAAAAAACTAATAAATGACGACACTCAAAGAGAAAGCGACCAGGACAAAAAACTAAAAAAAAAGGCAAAAACTACAAAAAAACTAAAAACTAATAAAAAAAATAAAAAAGCTAAAAAACTAAAAAAACTAAAAAAAGGTAAAAAACTAAAAAAACTAAAAACTAAAAAAAAACTAAAAAAAGGTAAAAACTAAAAGAACTAAAAAAGAAAAAAATAAATGACGACACTCAAAGAGAAAGCGACCAGGACAAAAGGAATGTTCGATTAGCAATCAACAAAGCACCGGGACACAGGGAGTATAAATGACGACCAGGACACAAGTAAAAAAAAAAAATTAACAAAACTAAAAAGAAGGTAAAAACTACAAAAAAACTAAAAAGAAAAAAAAAACTAAAAACTAATAAAAAAACTAAAAAAATCTAAAAATCTAAATAAACTAAAAAAGAAAAAAAAAGGAAAAAAATAAAGGAGAAAAACAAAACTAAAAAACGAATGTATATACAGACCGGTACACCGGGATACAAATGACGACCGGGACACAGGGAATATAAATAACGACCGGGACACAGGGACACAACTACAACGGGGACACCGGGGGAAACAGGGGGATATAAATGACGACCGGGACAAAAAAACTAAAAAGAAATAAAAACTAAAAACTAATAAAAAAAAACTAAAAAATCTAAAAATCTAAATAAGCTAAAAAAGAAAAAAAAAGGAAAAAAATAAAGGAGAAAAACAAAACTAAAAAACGAATGTATATACAGACCGGGACACCGGGATACAAATGATGACCGGGACCCGGGACACAGGGAATATAAATGACGACCGGGACACAGGGACACAACTACAACGGGGACACCGGGGGAAACAGGGGGATAACCTGACAATCTATTTATATGCAAAGACAATGGGACAGCAAAGAATGTTGTATATTCGCAAGTTTTACGTAGTTAAAACCATATATATATATATATATCTATATTCACAGGTGGGACATAGGGACACAACTACAATGGCGCGTAACTATTATGGCGCGTAACGACTTACGCGCGCGGGGGGGCTTGGGGGGGGCGCGAAGCGCCCCCACCAACTAGGTGTTGGGGTGGCGCGAAGCGCCACCCCAACAGCTAGTATAATATAAATTAGCAATCAACAAAGCACCGAGACACAAATGACGACCGGGACACAGGGAGTATAAATGACGACCAGGACATAAGTAAAAAAAAAACTAAAAAAACTAAAAAAATGGTAAAAACTACAAAAAAAACTAAAAACTAATAAAAAAAAACTAAAAAATCTAAAAATCTAAATAAACTAAAAAAGAAAAAAAAGAAAAAAGGAAAAAAATAAAGGAGAAAAAACAAAACTAAAAAACGAATGTATATACAGACCGGGACACCGGGATACAAATGACGACCGGGACACAGGGAATATAAATGACGACCGGGACACAGGGACACAACTACAATGGGGACGCCGGGGGGCACAGGGGGATATAAATGACGACCGGGACACCGGGACACAAGGAATATAAATGACGCCCGGGACACTCAAAGAGAAATCACAGACTGGAACACCGGGACACAAATGACGACCGGGACACAGGGAATATAAATGACGACCGGGACACAGGGACATAACTACAAAGGGGACGCCGGGGTGCACAGGGGGATATATAAATGACGATGGCGACTCAGGGAATGGTCGATTAGCAATCACCATCAACAAAGCTCAAGGGCAATCATTAGAATCATGAGGTATAGATCTGAATACGGATTGTTTTCCCATGGACCATTATATGTTGCATGTTCAAGAGTCGGTAAACCTGACAATCTATTTATATGCACAGACAATGGGACAGCAAAGAATGTTGTATATTCGCAAGTTTTACGTAGTTAAAAACATATATATATATATATATATATATATATATATATATATATATATATATATATATATATATATTATATATATATTTATATATATATATATACTAGCTGTTGGGGTGGCGCTTCGCGCCACCCCAACACCTAGTTGGTGGGGGCGCTTCGCGCCCCCCCCAAGCCCCCCCGCGCGCGTAAGTCGTTACGCGCCATAATAGTTACGCGCCATTGTAGTTGTGTCCCTATGTCCCACCTGTGAATATAGATAGATATATATATATATGGTTTTAACTACGTAAAACTTGCGAATATACAACATTCTTTGCTGTCCCATTGTCTTTGCATATAAATAGATTGTCAGGTTTACCGACTCTTGAACATGCAACATATAATGGTCCATGGGAAAACAATCTGTATTCAGATCTATACCTCATGATTCTAATGATTGCCCTTGAGCTTTGTTGATGGTGATTGCTAATCGACCATTCCCTGTCCCGGTGTCCCGGTCGTCATTTACATCCCCCTGTTTCCCCCGGTGTCCCCGTTGTAGTTGTGTCCCTGTGTCCCGGTCGTCATTTATATTCCCTGTGTCCCGGGTCCCGGTCGTCATTTGTATCCCGGTGTCCCGGTCTGTATATACATTCGTTTTTTTAGTTTTGTTTTTCTCCTTTATTTTTTTCCTTTTTTTTTCTTTTTTAGCTTATTTAGATTTTTAGATTTTTTTAGTTTTTTTATTAGTTTTTAGTTTTTTTTTCTTTTTAGTTTTTTTGTCCCGGTCGTCATTTATATCCCCCTGTTTCCCCCGGTGTCCCCGTTAGTTGTGTCCCTGTGTCCCGGTCGTCATTTATATTCCCTGTGTCCCGGTCTGTATATACATTCGTTTTTTAGTTTTGTTTTTCTCCTTTATTTTTTTCCTTTTTTTTCTTTTTTAGTTTATTTAGATTTTTAGATTTTTTAGTTTTGTCCTGGTCGTCATTTATACTCCCTGTGTCCCGGTGCTTTGTTGATTGCTAATCGAACATTCCTTTTGTCCTGGTCGCTTTCTCTTTGAGTGTCGTCATTTATTTTTTTCTTTTTTAGTTCTTTTAGTTTTTACCTTTTTTAGTTTTTTTTTAGTTTTTAGTTTTTTTAGTTTTTTACCTTTTTTTAGTTTTTTTAGTTTTTTTAGTTTTTTAGCTTTTTTATTTTTTTTATTAGTTTTTAGTTTTTTTTGTAGTTTTTGCCTTTTTTTTAGTTTTTTTAGTTTTTTAGCTTTTTTATTAGTTTTTAGTTTTTTTTGTAGTTTTTGCCTTTTTTTAGTTTTTTTAGTTTTTTAGCTTTTTTATTTTTTTTATTAGTTTTTAGTTTTTTTTTTGTAGTTTTTGCCTTTTTTTTCTCTTTGAGTGTCGTCATTTATTAGTTTTTTCCTTTTTTTTTTAGTTTTTTATTGGTTTTTTACCTTTATTTTAGCTTATTTTTCAGTTTTTTCCTTTTTTTTAGTTTTTTTTTATTTTTTTATTTTTTTTAGTTTTTTACCTTTTTTTAGTTTTTTTAGTTTTTTTAGTTTTTTAGCTTTTTTACTTTTTTTATTAGTTTTTAGTTTTTTTTTGTAGTTTTTGCCTTTTTAGTTTTTTATTGGTTTTTACCTTTATAGTTTTTTTAGTTTTTTAGCTTTTTTATTTTTTTTATTAGTTTTTAGTTTTTTTTGTAGTTTTTGCCTTTTTTAGTTTTTTTCAGTTTTGACGTCACCTGATCCAGTTTTTTCAGGTGACGTCACCTGACACATCCACACATCCACAGACAGACAACTTATTTTTATATATATAGATATATATATATATATATATATATATATATATATATATATATATATATATATCTATATTCACAGGTGGGACATAGGGACACAACTACAATGGCGCGTAACTACTATGGCGCGTAACGACTTACGCGCGCGGGGGGGCTTGGTGGGGGCGCGAAGCGCCCCCACCAACTAGGTGTTGGGGTGGCGCGAAGCGCCACCCCAACAGCTAGTATATATATATATATATATTATATATATATATATGTATATATATATATATATATATATATATATATATATATATATATATATATATATATATATATATATATATATATATATATATATAATGTCGTTACGCGCCATTGTAGTTTTGTCCCTGTGTCCCACCTGTGAATAGAGATAGATATAAATATATGTTTTTAACTACGTAAAACATGCGAATATACAACATTCTTTGCTGTCCCATTGTCAGTGCATATAAATAGATTGTCAGGTTTACTGACTCTTGAACATGCAACATATAATTATCCATGGGAAAAACAATCCGTATTCAGATCTATACCTCATTATTCTAATGATGTGTCCCTGTGTTCCGGTCGTCATTTATATTCCCTGTGTGCCGGTCGTCATTTGTGTCCCGGTGTCCCAGTTTGTGATTTCTCTTTGAGTGTCCCGGTTGTCATTTATATTCCCTGTGTCCCGGTGTCCCGGTCGTCATTTATGTCCGGGTGTCCCGGTCAGTAATTTCTATTCGAACTATCCCTGTGTCCCGGTCGTCATTTATATATCCCGTCTGTGTCCCCGGCGTCTCCGTTGTAGTTGTGTCCCTGTGTCCCGGTCGTCATTTATATTCCCTGTGTCCCGGTCGTGATTTGTCTCCGGGTGTCCCAGTCTGTAATTTCTCTTTGAGGTTCCCGGTTGTCATTTATATTCCCTCTGTCTCGGTCGTCATTTGTGTCCCGGTCTGTAATTTTTCTTTGAGTGTTTTTTCTTTTTATTTTTTTTTAGTTTTTTATCTTTTTTCTTTTTTCAGTTTTCTTTTTCTTCTTTATTTTTCAGCGTCACTATGAAGTACATATAGCCGAACCTTTGTTCTTTTAACTTAAATCTGGTAGGCATGGATGACCTTATCCAAGTCAAAATCCCAAACCCAATCTC
>NW_027063232.1:40509-66386 GCF_032884065.1 Artemia franciscana | reverse complement strand
TAAAACTTTTGACATAGGAAAAGAGCCTTTAATCACATTCTTTACCATGTGCAATCATAAAATAGTCTAATATCTTCATTTTTTCAACATACGGAGCTATTACCCTCGAAAACTAAAACTTTTGAAATAGGAAAAGAGCCTTTAATCACATTCTTTACCATGTGCAATCATAAAATAGTCTAATATCTTCATTTTTTCCACAGACAAAGCTATTACCCTCGAAAACTAAAACTTTTGAAATAGGAAAAGAGTCTTTAATCACATTCTTTACCATGTGCAATCATAAAATTGTCTAATATCTTCATTTTTTCAGCATACGTAGCTATTACCCTTGAAAACTAAAACTTGTGACAAAGGAAAAGAGCCTTTAATCACATTCTTTACCATGTGCAATCATAAAATAGTCTAATATCTTCATTTTTCAACATACGTAGCTATTACCCTCGAAAACTAAAACTTTTGAAATAGGAAAAGATCCTTTAATCACATTCTTTACCATGTGCAATCATAAAATAGTCTAATATCTTCATTTTTTCAACATACGTAGCTATTACCCTCGAGAACTAAAACTTTTGAAATAGGAAAAGAGCCTTTAATCACATTCTTTACCATGTGCAATCATTAAATTGTCTAATATCTTCATTTTTTCAACATACGTACCTATTACCCTCAAAAACTAAAGCTTTTGAAATAGGAAAAGAGCCTTTAATCACATTCTTTACCATTTGCAATCATAAAATAGTCTAATATCTTCATTTTTTTCAACATACGTAGCTATTACCCTCGAAAACTAAAACTTTTGAAATAGGAAAAGAGCCTTTAATCACATTCTTTACCATTTGCAATCATAAAATTGTCTAATATCTTCATTTTTTCCACAGACAAAGCTATTACCCCCTCGAAAACTATAACTTTTTGAAATAGGAAAAGAGCCTTTAATCACATTCTTTACCATTTGCAATCATAAAATAGTCTAATATCTTCATTTTTTCAACATACGTAGCTATTACCCACGAAAACTAAAACCTTTGACATAGGAAAAGAGCCTTTAATCACATTCTTTACCATTTGCAATTATAAAATAGTCTAATATCTTCATTTTTTCAACATACGTAGCTATTACCCTCGAAAACTAAAACTTTTGACATAGGAAAAGAGCTTTTAATCACATTCTTTACCATGTGCAATCATAAAATAGTCTAATATCTTCATTTTTTCAACATACGTAGCTATTACCCTCGAAAACTAAAGCTTTTGAAATAGGAAAAGATCCTTTAATCACATTCTTTACCATGTGCAATCATAAAATTGTCTAATATCTTCATTTTTGCAACATACGTAGCTATTACCCTCGAAAACTAAAACTTTTGACATAAGAAAACAGCCTTTAATCACATTCTATACCATTTGCAATCATAAAATAGTCTAATATCTTCATTTTTTCAATATAAGTAGCTATTACCCTCGAAAACTAAAACTATCGACACAGGAAAAGAGGCCTTTAATCACATTCTTTACCATGTGCAATCATTAAAATTGTCTAATATCTTCATTTTTTCCGCAGACTGTGTCACATGCTCGTTATGAGCTTAGTTTTGTGCCCTCGTTTGTTAAGTTGTTTAATGCTGGATCGACTTTTTTAATCCGGATTATTGTTGTTAATTGTATTATTATAATTTTGTGTATATTTGTTGACTATTTTCGTGTTTATGTGACAATTATTATTGTTAATTGTATATATTATTAATTTTGTGAATGTTAATTTTGACTTGTCGACGAATTTTTGTGTGTGTATGACAATAAAAACTAATAATCGGCTCTGTCCGTCGAATGTTTTTTAAATAAAATGAATTTGAATTTGAATTGAATTGAAAAACTAAAACTTTTGAAATAGGAAAAGAGCCTTAAATCACATTCTTTACCATTTGCAATCATAAAATAGTCTAATATCTTCTTTTTTTCAACATACGTAGCTATTACCCTCGAAAACTAAAACTTTTGAAATAGGAAAAGAGCCTTTAATCACATTCTTTACCATGTGCAATTATAAAATTGTCTAATATCTTCATTTTTTCAACATACGTAGCTATTACCCTCGAAAATTAAAACTAGCTATTACCCTCGAAAACTAAAACTTTTGAAATAGGAAAAGAGCCTTTAATCACATTCTTTACCATGTGCAATCATAAAATAGTCTAATATCTTCATTTTTTCAACATACGTAGCTATTACCCTCAAAAACTAAAACTTTTGACATAGGAAAAGAGCCTTTAATCACATTCTTTACCATTTGCAATCATAAAATAGTCTAATATCTTCATTTTTTCAACATGCGTAGCTATTACCCTCGAAAACTAAAACTTTTGAAATAGGAAAAGAGCATTTAATCACATTCTTTACCATTTGCAATCATTAAATACTCTAATATCTTCATTTTTTCAACATACGTAGCTATTACCCTCGAAAACTAAAACTTTTGAAATAGGAAAAGAGCCTTTAATCACATCTTTACCATGTGCAATCATAAAATAGTCTAATATCTTCATTTTTTCAACATACGTAGCTATTACCCTCGAAAACTAAAACTTTTGAAATAGGAAAAGAGCCTTTAATCACATTCTTTACCATGTGCAATCATAAAATAGTCTAATATCTTCATTTTTTTCAACATACGTAGCTATTACCCTCGAAAACTAAAACTTTTGAAATAGGAAAAGAGCCTTTATTCACATTCTTTACCATTTGCAATCATAAAATAGTCTAATATCTTCATTTTTTGAACATACGTAGCTATTACCCCTCGAAAACTAAAACTTTTGAAATAGGAAAGAGCCTTTAATCACATTCTTTACCATATGAAATCATAAGATAGTCTAATATCTTCATTTTTTCAACATACGTAGCTATTACCCTCGAAAACTAAAACTAGCTATTACCCTCGAAAACTAAAACTTTTGACATAGGAAAAGAGCCTTTAATCACATTCTTTACCATTTGCAATCATAAAATTGTCTAATATCTTCATTTTTTCAACATACATAGCTATTACCCTCGAAAACTAAAACTTTTGAAATAGGAAAAGACCCTTTAATCACATTCTTTACTATGTGCAATCATTAAATGGTCTAATATTTTCATTTTTTCAACATGCGTAGCTATTACCCTCAAAAACTAAAGCTTTTGAAATAGGAAAAGAGCCTTCAATCACATTCTTTACCATTTGCAATCATAAAATAGTCTAATATCTTCATTTTTTCAACATACGTAGCTATTACCCCTTGAAAACTAAAACTTTTGACATAGGAAAAGAGCCTTTAATCACATTCTTTACCATGTGCAATCATAAAATAGTCTAATATCTTCATTTTTTTCAATATACGTAGCTATTACCCTCGAAAACTAAAACTTTTGACATAGGAAAAGAGCCTTTAATCACATTCTTTACCATTTGCAATCATAAAATAGTCTAATATCTTCATTTTTTTAACATACGTAGCTATTACCCTCGAAAACTAAAACTTTTGAAATAGGAAAAGAGCATTTAATCACATTCTTTACCATTTGCAATCATAAAATAGTCTAATATCTTCATTTTTTTCAACATACGTAGCTATTACCCTTGAAAACTAAAATTTTTGAAATAGGAAAAGAGCCTTTAATCACATTCTTTACCATGTGCAATCATAAAATAGTCTAATATCTTCATTTTTTCAACATACGTAGCTATTACCCTCGAAAACTAAAACTTTTGAAATAGGAAAAGAGCCTTTAATCACATTCTTTACCATGTGCAATCATAAAATAGTCTAATATCTTCATTTTTTTCAACATTCGTAGCTATTACCCTCGAAAACTAAAACTTTTGACATAGGAAAAGAGCCTTTAATCACATTCTTTACCATTTGCAATCATAAAATAGTCTAATATCTTCATTTTTTCAACATGCGTAGCTATTACCCTCGAAAACTAAAACTTTTGAAATAGGAAAAGAGCATTTAATCACATTCTTTACCATTTGCAATCACTAAATACTCTAATATCTTCATTTTTTCAACATACGTAGCTATTACCCCTCGAAAACTAAAACTTTTGAAATAGGAAAAGAGCCTTTAATCACATTCTTTACCATGTGCAATCATAAAATAGTCTAATATCTTCATTTTTTCAACATACGTAGCTATTACCCTCGAAAACTAAAACTTTTGAAATAGGAAAAGAGCCTTTAATCACATTCTTTACCATGTGCAATCATAAAATAGTCTAATATCTTCATTTTTTCAACATACGTAGCTATTACCCTCGAAAACTAAAACTTTTGAAATAGGAAAAGAGCCTTTATTCACATTCTTTACCATTTGCAATCATAAAATAGTCTAATATCTTCATTTTTTGAACATACGTAGCTATTACCCTCGAAAACTAAAACTTTTGAAATAGGAAAAGAGCCTTTAATCACATTCTTTACCATATGCAATCATAAAATAGTCTAATATCTTCATTTTTTTCAACATACGTAGCTATTACCCTCGAAAACTAAAACTAGCTATTACCCTCGAAAACTAAAACTTTTGACATAGGAAAAGAGCCTTTAATCACATTCTTTACCATTTGCAATCATAAAATTGTCTAATATCTTCATTTTTTCAAAATACGTAGCTATTACCCTCGAAAACTAAAACTTTTGAAATAGGAAAAGAGCCTTTAATCACATTCTTTACTATGTGCAATCATTAAATGGTCTAATATTTTCATTTTTTCCACATACGTAGCTATTACCCTCAAAAACTAAAGCTTTTGAAATAGGAAAAGAGCCTTTAATCACATTCTTTACCATTTGCAATCATAAAATAGTCTAATATCTTCATTTTTTTCAACATACGTAGCTATTACCCTTAAAAACTAAAACTTTTGACATAGGAAAAGAGCCTTTAATCACATTCTTTACCATTTGCAATCATAAAATAGTCTAATATCTTCATTTTTTCAACATACGTAGCTATTACCCTCGAAAACTAAAACTTTTGAAATAGGAAAAGAGCCTTTAATCACATTCTTTACCATTTGCAATCATAAAATAGTCTAATATCTTCATTTTTTCAACATACGTAGCTATTACCCTCGAAAAGTGAAACTTTTGACATAGGAAAAGAGCCTTTAATCACATGCTTTACCATTTGCAATCATAAAAATTGTCTAATATATTCATTTTTTCCACAGACAAAGCTATTAGCCTCGAAAACAAAAACTTTTGAAATAGGAATAGAGCCTTTAATCATATTCTTTACCATTTGCAATCATAAAATAGTCTAATATCTTCATTTTTTCAACATACGTAGCTATTACCCTCGAAAAATAAAACTTTTGATATAGGAAAAGAGCCTTTAATCACATTCTTTACCATTTGCAATCATAAAATAGTCTAATATCTTCATTTTTTTCAACATACATAGCTATTACCCTCGAAAACTAAAACTTTTGACATAGGAAAGAGCCTTTAATCACATTCTTTACCATGTGCAATCATAAAATAGTCTAATATCTTCATTTTTTCAACATACTTAGCTATTACCCTCGAAAACTAAAACTTTTGAAATAGGAAAAGAGCCTTTAATCACATTTTTTAACCATGTGCAATCATAAAATTGTCTAATATCTTCATTTTTCCAACATACGTAGCTATTACCCTCGAAAACTAAAACTTTTGACATAGGAAAAGAGCCTTTAATCACATTCTTTACCATTTGCAATCATAAAATAGTCTAATATCTTCATTTTTTCAACCTACGTAGCTATTACCCTCGAAAACTAAAACTATTGACATAGGAAAAGAGCCTTTAATCACATTCTTTACCATGTGCAATAATAAAATTGTCTAATATCTTCATTTTTCCAACATACGTAACTATTACCCTCGAAAACTAAAACTTTTTACATAGGAAAAGAGCCTTTAATCACATTCTTTACCATTTGCGATCATAAAATAGTCTAATATCTTCATTTTTTCAACCTACGTAGCTATTACCCTCGAAAACTATAACTTTTGACATAGGAAAAGAGCCTTTAATCACATTCTTTACCATTTGCAATCATAAAATAGTCTATTATCTTCATTTTTTCAACATACGTAGCTATTACCTTCGAAAACTAGAACTTTTGAAATTGGAAAAGAGCCTTTAATCACATTCTTTACCATTTGTAATCATAAAATAGTCTAATATCTTCATTTTTTCAACATACGTAGCTATTACCCTCAAAAACTAAAACTTTTGAAATAGGAAAAGAGCCTTTAATCACATTCTTTACCATGTGCAATCATAAAATTGTCTAATATCTTCATTTTTTTTACAGACAAAGCTCTTACCCTCGAAAACTAAAACTTTTGAAATAGGAAAAGAGCCTTTAATCACATTCTTTACCATTTGCAATCATAAAATAGTCTAATATCTTCATTTTTTTCAACATACGTAGCTATTACCCCCTCGAAAATTAAAGCTTTTGACATAGGAAAAGAGCCTTTAATCACATTCTTTACCATTTGCAATCATAAAATAGTCTAATATCTTCATTTTTTCAACATACGTAGCTATTACCCTCCAAAACTAAAACTTCTAAAATAGGAAAAGAGCCTTTAATCACATTCTTTACCATTTGCAATCATAAAATTGTCTAATATCTTCATTTTTTCAACATACGTAGCTACTACCCTCGAAAACTAGAACTTTTGAAATAGGAAAAGATCCTTTAATCACATTCTTTACCATTTGCAATCATAAAATAGTCTAATATCTTCATTTTTTCAACAAACATAGCTATTACCCTCAAAAACTAAAACTTTTGGCATAGGAAAAGAGAATTTAATCAAATTCTTTACCATTTGAAATCATAAAATAGTCTAATATCTTCATTTTTTACACAGACAAAGCTATTACCCTCGAAAACTAAAACTTTTGAAATAGGAAAAGAGCCTTTAAGCACATTCTTTACCACGTTCAGTCATAAAATTGTCTAATATCTTCATTTTTTCAACATACGTAGCTATTACCCCTCGAAAACTAAAACTTTTGACATAGGAAAAGAGCCTTTAATCACATTCTTTACCATGTGCAATCATAAAATAGTCTAATATCTTCATTTTTTCAACATACGTAGCTATTACCCTCGAAAACTAAAACTTTTGAAATATGAAAAGAGCCTTTAATCACATTCTTTACCATTTGCAATCATAAAATAGTCTAATATCTTCATTTTTTCAACATACGTAGCTATTACCCTCGAAAACTAAAACTTTTGACATAGGAAAAGAGCCTTTAATCACATTCTTTACCATTTGCAATCATAAAATAGTCTAATATCTTCATTTTTTCAACATACGTAGCTATTACCCTCGAAAACTAAAACTTTTGAAATAGGAAAAGAGCCTTTTATCACATTCTTTACCATGTGCAATCATAAAATTGTCTAATATCTTCATTTTTTCATCAGACAAAGCTATATCCCTCGAAAACTAAAACTTTTGAAATAGGAAAAGAGCCTTTAATCACATTCTTTACCATTTGCAATCATAAAATAGTCTAATATCTTCATTTTTTCAACATACGTAGCTATTACCCTCGAAAAGTAAAACTTTTGAAATTGGAAAAGAGCCTTTAATCACATTCTTTACCATTTGCAATCATCAAATAGTCTAATATCTTCATTTTTTCAACATACGTAGCTATTACCCTCGAAAACTAAAACTTTTGACATAGGAAAAGAGCCTTTAATCACATTCTTTACCATGTGCAATCATAAAATAGTCTAATATCTTCATTTTTTCAACATACGTAGCTATTACCCTCGAAAACTAAAACTTTTGAAATAGGAAAAGAGCCTTTAATCACATTCTTTACCATTTGCAATCATAAAATAGTCTAATATCTTCATTTTTTCAACATACGTAGCTATAACCCTCGAAAACTAAAACTTTTGACATAGGAAAAGAGCCTTTAATCACATTCTTTACCATGTGCAAACATAAAATTGTCTATATCTTCATTTCTTCCACAGACCTAGCTATTACCCTCGAAAACTAAAACTTTTGAAATAGGAAAAGAGCCTTTAATCACATTCTATACCATGTGCGATCATAAAATAGTCTAATATATTCATTTTTTCAACATACGTAGCTATTACCCTCGAAAACTAAAACTTTTGACATAGGAAAAGAGCCTTTAATCACATTCTTTACCATTTGCAATCATAAAATAGTCTAATATCTTCATTTTTTCAACATACGTAGCTATTACCCTCGAAAACTAAAACTTTTGAAATAGGAAAAGAGCCTTTAATCACATTCTTTACCATTTGCAATCATAAAATAGTCTAATATCTTCATTTTTTCAACATACGTAGCTATTACCCTCGAAAACTAAAACTTTTGACATAGGAAAAGAGCCTTTAATCACATTCTTTACCATTTGCAATCATAAAATAGTCTAATATCTTCATTCTTTCAACATACGTAGCTATTACCCTCGAAAACTAAAACTTTTGAAATAGGAAAAGAGCCTTTAATCACATTCTTTACCATTTGCAATCATAAAATAGTCTAATATCTTCATTTTTTCAACATACGTAGCTATTACCCCTCGAAAAGTAAAACTTTTAAAATAGGAAAAGAGCCTTTAATCACATTCTTTACCATTTGCAATCATCAAATAGTCTAATATCTTCATTTTTTTAACATACGTAGCTATTACCCTCGAAAACTAAAACTTTTGACATAGGAAAAGAGCCTTTAAATCACATTCTTTACCATGTGCAATCATAAAATAGTCTACTATCTTCATTTTTTCAACATACGTAGCTATTACCCTCGAAAACTAAATCTTTTGAAATGGGAAAAGAGCCTTTAATCACATTCTTTACCATTTGCAATCATAAAATAGTCTAATATCTTCATTTTTTCAACATACGTAGCTATTACCCTCGAAAACTAAATCTTTTGAAATAGGATAAGAGCCTTTAATCACATTCTTTACCAAGTGCAATCATAAAATTGTCTAATATCTTCTTTTTTTCCACAGACAAAGCTATTACCCTCGAAAACTAAAACTTTTGAAATAGGAAAAGAGCTTTTAATTCCCATTCTTTACTATTTGCAATCATAAAATAGTCTAATATCTTCATTTTTCAACATACGTAGCTATTACCCTCGAAAACTAAAACTTTTGAAATCCATTTACAATCATAAAATAGTCTAATATTTTCATTTTTTCAACATACGTAGCTATTACCCTCGAAAACTAAAACTTTTGAAATAGGAAAAGAGCCTTTAAATCACATTCTTTACCATTGCAATCATAAAATAGTCCAGTATCTTCATTTTTTCAACATACGCAGCTATTACCCTCGAAAACTAAAACTTTTGACATAGGAAAAGAGCCTTTAATCACATTCTTTACCATGTGCAATCATAAAATAGTCTAATATCTTCATTTTTTCAACATACGTAGCTATTACCCTCGAAAACTAAAACTTTTGAAATAGGAAAAGAGCCTTTAATCACATTCTTTACCATGTGCAATCATAAAATTGTCTAATATCTTAATTTTTTCCACAGACAAAGCTATTACCCTCGAAACTAAAACTTTTGAAATAGGAAAAGAGTCTTTAATCACATTCTTTACCATGTGCAGTCATAAAATAGTCTAATATCTTCATTTTTTCAACATACGTAGCTAACACACTCGAAAACTAAAACTTTTGAAATAGGAAAAGAGCCTTTAATCACATTCTTTACCATGTGCAATCATAAAATAGTCTAATATCTTCATTTTTTTCAACATACGTAGCTATTACCCTCGAAAACTAAAACTTTTGACATAGGAAAAGTGCCTTTAATCACATTCTTTACCATTTGCAATCATAAAGTAGTCTAATATCTTCATTTTTTCAACATACGTAGCTATTACCCTCGATAACTAAAACTTTTGAAATAGGAAAAGAGCCTTTAATCACATTCTTTACCATGTGCAATCATAAAATAGTCTAACATCTTCATTTTTTCAACATACGTAGCTACTACCCTCGAAAACTAAAATTTTTGACAAAGGAAAAGAGCCTTTAATCACATTCTTTACCATTTGCAATCATAAAATAGTCTAATATCTTCATTTTTTCAACATACGTAGCTATTACCCTCGAAAACTAAAACTTTTGACATAGGAAAAGAGCCTTTAATCACATTCTTTACCATGTGCAATCATAAAATAGTCTAATATCTTCATTTTTTCAACAGACGTAGCTATTACCCTCGAAAACTAAAACTAGCTATTACCCTCGAAAACTAAAACTTTTTGACATAGGAAAAGAGCCTTCAATCACATTCTTTACGATTTGCAATCATAAAATTGTCTAATATCTTCATTTTTTCAACATACGTAGCTATTTCCCTCGAAAACTAAAACTTTTGAAATAGGAAAAGAGTCTTTAATCACATTCTTTACCATTTGCAATCATAAAATAGTCTAATATCTTCATTTTTTGAACATACGTAGCTATTACCCTCGAAAACTAAAACTTTTGAAATAGGAAAAGAGCCTTTAATCACATTCTTTACCATGTCCAATCATAAAATAGTCTAATATCTTCATTTTTTCAACATACGTAGCTATTACCCTCGAAAACTAAAACTAGCTATTACCCTCGAAAACTAAAACTTTTGACATAGGAAAAGAGCCTTTAATCACATTTTTTACCATTTGCAATCATAAAATTGTCTAATATCTTCATTTTTTCAACATACGTAGCTATTACCCTCGAAAACTAAAACTTTTGAAATAGGAAAAGAGTCTTTAATCACATTCTTTACCATGTGCAATCTTTAAATGGTCTAATATCTTCATTTTTTCAACATACGTAGCTATTACCCTCAAAAACTAAAGCTTTTGAAATTGGAAAAGAGCCTTTAATCACATTCTTCACCATTTGCAATCATAAAATAGTCTAATATCTTCATTTTTTCAACATACGTAGCTATTACCCTCGAAAACTAAAACTTTTGACATAGGAAAAGAGCCTTTAATCACATTCTTTACCATGTGCAATAATAAAATAGTCTAATATCTTCATTTTTTCAACATACGTAGCTATTACCCTCGAAAACTAAAACTTTAGAAATAGGAAAAGAGCCTTTAATCACATTCTTTACCATGTGCAATCATAAAATTGTCTAATATCTTCATTTTTTCCACAGACAAAGCTAATAACCTCGAAAACTAAAACTATTAACATAGGAAAAGAGCCTTTAATCACATTCTTTACCATGTGCAATCATAAAATTGTCTAATATCTTCATTTTTTCCACAGACAAAGCCATTAACCTCGAAAACTAAAACTTTTAAAATAGGAAGAGAGCCTTTAATCACATTCTTTACTATTTGCAATCATAAAAATAGTCCAATATCTTCATTTTTTCAACATACGTAGCTATTACCCTCGAAAACTAAAACTTTTGACATAGGAAAAGAGCCTTTAATCACATTCTTTACCATGTGCAATCATAAAATAGTCTAATATCTTCATTTTTTCAACATACGTAGCTATTACCCTCGAAAACTAAAACTTTTGAAATAGGAAAAGAGCCTTTAATCACATTCTTTACCATGTGCAATCATAAAATAGTCTAATTTCTTCATTTTTTCCACAGACAAAGCTATTACCCTCGAAAACTAAAACTTTTGAAATAGGAAAAGAGTCTTTAATCACATTCTTTACCATGTGCAATCATAAAATTGTCTAATATCTTCATTTTTTCAGCATACGTAGCTATTACCCTTGAAAACTAAAACTTGTGACATAGGAAAAATGCCTTTAATCACATTCTTTAAAATGTGCAATCATAAAATAGTCTAATATCCTCATTTTTTCAACATACGTAGCTATTACCCTCGAAAACTAAAACTTTTGAAATAGGAAAAGATCCTTTAATCACATTCTTTACCATGTGCAATCATAAAATAGTCTAATATCTTCATTTTTTCAATATAAGTAGCTATTACCCTCGAGAACTAAAACTTTTGAAATAGGAAAAGAGCCTTTAATCACATTCTTTACCATGTGCAATCATTAAATTGTCTAATATCTTCATTTTTTCAACATACGTAGCTATTACCCTCAAAACTAAAGCTTTTGAAATAGGAAAAGAGCCTTTAATCACATCTTTACCATTTGCAATCATAAAATACTCTAATATCTTCATTTTTTTCAACATACGTAGCCATTACCCTCGAAAACTAAAACTATTGAAATAGGAAAAGAGCCTTTAATCACATTCTTTACCATTTGCAATCATAAAATTGTCTAATATCTTCATTTTTTCCACAGACAAAGCTATTACTCTCGAAAACTAAAACTTTTGAAATAGGAAAAGAGGCTTTAATCACATTCTTTACCATTTGCAATCATAAAATAGTCTAATATCTTCATTTTTTTCAACATACGTAGCTATTACCCACGAAAACTAAAACCTTTGACATAGGAAAAGAGCCTTTAATCACATTCTTTACCATGTGCAATCATAAAATAGTCTAATATCTTCATTTTTTTCAACATACGTAGCTATTACCCTCGAAAACTAAAACTTTTGAAATAGGAAAAGAGCCTTTAATCACATTCTTTACCATGTGCAATCATAAAATTGTCTAATATCTTAATTTTTTCCACAGACAAAGCTATTACCCTCGAAAACTAAAACTTTTGAAATAGGAAAAGAGTCTTTAATCACATTCTTTACCATGTGCAGTCATAAAATAGTCTAATATCTTCATTTTTTCAACATACGTAGCTAATACACTCGAAAACTAAAACTTTTGAAATAGGAAAAGAGCCTTTAATCACATTCTTTACCATGTGCAATCATAAAATAGTCTAATATCTTCATTTTTTCAACATACGTAGCTATTACCCTCGAAAACTAAAACTTTTGACATAGGAAAAGTGCCTTTAATCACATTCTTTACCATTTGCAATCATAAAGTAGTCTAATATCTTCATTTTTTCAACATACGTAGCTATTACCCTCGATAACTAAAACTTTTGAAATAGGAAAAGAGCCTTTAATCACATTCTTTACCATGTGCAATCATAAAATAGTCTAACATCTTCATTTTTTCAACATACGTAGCTACTACCCTCGAAAACTAAAATTTTTGACAAAGGAAAAGAGCCTTTAATCACATTCTTTACCATTTGCAATCATAAAATAGTCTAATATCTTCATTTTTTCAACATACGTAGCTATTACCCTCGAAAACTAAAACTTTTGACATAGGAAAAGAGCCTTTAATCACATTCTTTACCATGTGCAATCATAAAATAGTCTAATATCTTCATTTTTTCAACAGACGTAGCTATTACCCTCGAAAACTAAAACTAGCTATTACCCTCGAAAACTAAAACTTTTGACATAGGAAAAGAGCCTTCAATCACATTCTTTACGATTTGCAATCATAAAATTGTCTAATATCTTCATTTTTTCAACATACGTAGCTATTTCCCTCGAAAACTAAAACTTTTGAAATAGGAAAAGAGTCTTTAATCACATTCTTTACCATTTGCAATCATAAAATAGTCTAATATCTTCATTTTTGAACATACGTAGCTATTACCCTCCAAAACTAAAACTTTGGAAATAGGAAAAGAGCCTTTAATCACATTCTTTACCATGTCCAATCATAAAATAGTCTAATATCTTCATTTTTTCAACATACGTAGCTATTACCCTCGAAAACTAAAACTAGCTATTACCCTCGAAAACTAAAACTTTTGACATAGGAAAAGAGCCTTTAATCACATTTTTTACCATTTGCAATCATAAAATTGTCTAATATCTTCATTTTTTCAACATACGTAGCTATTACCCTCGAAAACTAAAACTTTTGAAATAGGAAAAGAGTCTTTAATCACATTCTTTACCATGTGCAATCTTTAAATGGTCTAATATCTTCATTTTTTCAACATACGTAGCTATTACCCTCAAAAACTAAAGCTTTTGAAATTGGAAAAGAGCCTTTAATCACATTCTTCACCATTTGCAATCATAAAATAGTCTAATATCTTCATTTTTTCAACATACGTAGCTATTACCCTCGAAAACTAAAACTTTTGACATAGGAAAAGAGCCTTTAATCACATTCTTTACCATGTGCAATAATAAAATAGTCTAATATCTTCATTTTTTCAACATACGTAGCTATTACCCTCGAAAACTAAAACTTTAGAAATAGGAAAAGAGCCTTTAATCACATTCTTTACCATGTGCAATCATAAAATTGTCTAATATCTTCATTTTTTCCACAGACAAAGCTAATACCCTCGAAAACTAAAACTATTAACATAGGAAAAGAGCCTTTAATCACATTCTTTACCATGTGCAATCATAAAATTGTCTAATATCTTCATTTTTTCCACAGACAAAGCCATTAACCTCGAAAACTAAAACTTTTAAAATAGGAAGAGAGCCTTTAATCACATTCTTTACTATTTGCAATCATAAAATAGTCCAATATCTTCATTTTTTCAACATACGTAGCTATTACCCTCGAAAACTAAAACTTTTGACATAGGAAAAGAGCCTTTAATCACATTCTTTACCATGTGCAATCATAAAATAGTCTAATATCTTCATTTTTTCAACATACGTAGCTATTACCCTCGAAAACTAAAACTTTTGAAATAGGAAAAGAGCCTTTAATCACATTCTTTACCATGTGCAATCATAAAATAGTCTAATTTCTTCATTTTTTCCACAGACAAAGCTATTACCCTCGAAAACTAAAACTTTTGAAATAGGAAAAGAGTCTTTAATCACATTCTTTACCATGTGCAATCATAAAATTGTCTAATATCTTCATTTTTTCAGCATACGTAGCTATTACCCTTGAAAACTAAAACTTGTGACATAGGAAAAATGCCTTTAATCACATTCTTTAAAATGTGCAATCATAAAATAGTCTAATATCCTCATTTTTTCAACATACGTAGCTATTACCCTCGAAAACTAAAACTTTTGAAATAGGAAAAGATCCTTTAATCACATTCTTTACCATGTGCAATCATAAAATAGTCTAATATCTTCATTTTTTCAATATAAGTAGCTATTACCCTCGAGAACTAAAACTTTTGAAATAGGAAAAGAGCCTTTAATCACATTCTTTACCATGTGCAATCATTAAATTGTCTAATATCTTCATTTTTTCAACATACGTAGCTATTACCCTCAAAAACTAAAGCTTTTGAAATAGGAAAAGAGCCTTTAATCACATTCTTTACCATTTGCAATCATAAAATAGTCTAATATCTTCATTTTTTCAACATACGTAGCTATTACCCTCGAAAACTAAAACTTTTGAAATAGGAAAAGAGCCTTTAATCACATTCTTTACCATTTGCAATCATAAAATTGTCTAATATCTTCATTTTTTCCACAGACAAAGCTATTACCCTCGAGAACTAAAACTTTTGAAATAGGAAAAGAGGCTTTAATCACATTCTTTACCATTTGCAATCATAAAATAGTCTAATATCTTCATTTTTTCAACATACGTAGCTATTACCCACGAAAACTAAAACCTTTGACATAGGAAAAGAGCCTTTAATCACATTCTTTACCATTTGCAATTATAAAATAGTCTAATATCTTCATTTTTTCAACATACGTAGCTATTACCCTCGAAAACTAAAACTTTTGACATAGGAAAAGAGCTTTTAATCACATTCTTTACCATGTGCAATCATAAAATAGTCTAATATCTTCATTTTTTCAACATACGTAGCTATTACCCTCGAAAACTAAAGCTTTTGAAATAGGAAAAGATCCTATAATCACATTCTTTACCATGTGCAATCATAAAATTGTCTAATATCTTCATTTTTGCAACATACGTAGCTATTACCCTCGAAAACTAAAACTTTTGACATAAGAAAACAGCCTTTAATCACATTCTTTACCATTTGCAATCATAAAATAGTCTAATATCTTCATTTTTTCAATATAAGTAGCTATTACCCTCGAAAACTAAAACTATCGACACAGGAAAAGAGCCTTTAATCACATTCTTTACCATGTGCAATCATAAAATTGTCTAATATCTTCATTTTTTCCGCAGACAAAGCTATTACCCTCGAAAACTAAAACTTTTGAAATAGGAAAAGAGCCTTAAATCTCATTCTTTACCATTTGCAATCATAAAATAGTCTAATATCTTCATTTTTTCAACATACGTAGCTTTTACCCTTGAAAACTAAAACTTTTGAAATAGGAAAAGAGCCTTTAATGACATACTTTACCATGTGCATTTATAAAATTGTCTAATATCTTCATTTTTTTCAACATACGTAGCTATTACCCTCGAAAACTAAAACTAGCTAATTACCCTCGAAAACTAAAACTTTTGACATAGGAAAAGAGCCTTTAATCACATTCTTTACCATGTGCAATCATAAAATAGTCTAATATCTTCATTTTTTTCCACAGACAAAGCTATTACCCTCGAAAACTAAAACTTTTGAATAGGAAAAGAGCCTTTAATCACATTCTTTACCACGTGCAGTCATAAAATAGTCTAATATCATCATTTTTTCAACATACGTAGCTAATACACTCGAAAACTAAAACTTTTGAAATAGGAAAAGAGCCTTTAATCACATTCTTTACCATGTGCAATCATAAAATAGTCTAATATCTTCATTTTTTTCAACATACGTAGCTATTACCCTCGAAAACTAAAACTTTTGACATAGGAAAAGAGCCTTTAATCACATTCTTTACCATTTGCAATCATAAAATATTCTAATATCTTCATTTTTTCAACATACGTAGCTATTACCCTCGAAAACTAAAACTTTTGACATAGGAAAAGAGCCTTTAATCACATTCTTTACCATTTGCAATCGTAAAATAGTCTAATATCTTCATTTTTTCAACATACGTAGCTATTACCCTCGAAAACTAAAACTTTTGAAATAGGGAAAAGAGCCTTTAATCACATTCTTTACCATTTGCAATCATAAAATAGTCTAATATCTTCATTTTTTCAACATACGTAGCTATTACCCTCGAAAACTAAAACTTTTGACATAGGAAAAGAGCCTTTAATCACATTCTTTACCATTTGCAATCATAAAATAGTCTAATATCTTCATTTTTTCAACATACGTAGCTATTACCCTCGAAAACTAAAACTTTTGAAATAGGAAAAGAGCCTTTAATCACATTCTTTTTCCATGTGCAATCATAAAATTGTCTAATATCTTCATTTTTTCCACAGACAAAGCTATTACCCTCGAAAACTAAAACTTTTGAAATAGGAAAAGAGCCTTTAATCACATTCTTTACCATTTGCAATCATAAAATAGTCTAATATCTTCATTTTTCAACATACGTAGCTATTACCCTCGAAAAGTAAAACTTTTGAAATAGGAAAAGAGCCTTTAATCACATTCTTTACCATTTGCAATCATCAAATAGTCTAATATCTTCATTTTTTTCAACATACGTAGCTATTACCCTCGAAAACTAAATCTTTTGAAATGGGAAAAGAGCCTTTAATCACATTCTTTACCATTTGCAATCATAAAATAGTCTAATATCTTCATTTTTTCAACATACGTAGCTATAACCCTCGAAAACTAAAACTTTTGACATAGGAAAAGAGCCTTTAATCACATTTTTTACCATGTGCAATCATAAAATAGTCTAATATCTTCATTTTTTCCACAGACAAAGCTATTACCCTCGAAAACTAAAACTTTTGAAATGGTAAAAAAGCCTTTAATCACATTCTTTACCATGTGCAATCATAAAATTGTCTAATATCTTCATTTTTTCAACATACGTAGCTATTACCCTCGAAAACTAAAACTTTTGACATAGGAAAAGAGCCTTTAATCACATTCTTTACCATATGCAATCATAAAATTGTCTAATATCTTTATTTTTTCCACAGACCTAGCTATTACCCTCGAAAACTAAAACTTTTGAAATAGGAAAAGAGCCTTTAATCACATTCTATACCATGTGCAATCATAAAATTGTCTAATATCTTCATTTTTTCAACATACGTAGCTATTACCCTCGAAAACTAAAACTTTTGACATAGGAAAAGAGCCTTTAATCACATTCTTTACCATTTGCAATCATAAAATAGTCTAATATATTCATTTTTTCAACATACGTAGCTACTACCCTCGAAAACTAAAATTTTTGACAAAGGAAAAGAGCCTTTAATCACATTCTTTACCATTTGCAATCATAAAATAGTCTAATATCTTCATTTTTTCAACATACGTAGCTATTACCCTCGAAAACTAAAACTTTTGACATAGGAAAAGAGCCTTTAATCACATTCTTTACCATGTGCAATCATAAAATAGTCTAACATCTTCATTTTTTCAACATACGTAGCTACTACCCTCGAAAACTAAAATTTTTGACAAAGGAAAAGAGCCTTTAATCACATTCTTTACCATTTGCAATCATAAAATAGTCTAATATCTTCATTTTTTCAACATACGTAGCTATTACTCTCGAAAACTAAAACTTTTGACATAGGAAAAGAGCCTTTAATCACATTCTTTACCATGTGCAATCATAAAATAGTCTAATATCTTCATTTTTTCAACATACGTAGCTATTACCCTCGAAAACTAAAACTAGCTATTACCCTCGAAAACTAAAACTTTTGACATAGGAAAAGAGCCTTCAATCACATTCTTTACGATTTGCAATCATAAAATTGTCTAGTATCTTCATTTTTTCAACATACGTAGCTATTACCCTCGAAAACTAAAACTTTTGAAATACGAAAAGAGTCTTTAATCACATTCTTTACCATGTGCAATCTTTAAATGGTCTAATATCTTCATTTTTTTCAACATACGTAGCTATTACCCTCAAAAACTAAAGCTTTTGAAATTGGAAAAGAGCCTTTAATCACATTCTTCACCATTTGCAATCATAAAATAGTCTAATATCTTCATTTTTTCAACATACGTAGCTATTACCCTCGAAAACTAAAACTTTTGACATAGGAAAAGAGCCTTTAATCACATTCTTTACCATGTGCAATCATAAAATTGTCTAATATCTTCATTTTTTCCACAGACAAAGCTATTACCCTCGAGAACTAAAACTTTTGAAATAGGAAAAGAGGCTTTAATCACATTCTTTACCATTTGCAATCATAAAATAGTCTAATACCTTCATTTTTTCAACATACGTAGCTATTACCCACGAAAACTAAAACCTTTGACATAGGAAAAGAGCCTTTAATCACATTCTTTACCATTTGCAATTATAAAATAGTCTAATATCTTCATTTTTTCAACATACGTAGCTATTACCCTCGAAAACTAAAACTTTTGACATAGGAAAAGAGCTTTTAATCACATTCTTTACCATGTGCAATCATAAAATAGTCTAATATCTTCATTTTTTCAACATACGTAGCTATTACCCTCGAAAACTAAAGCTTTTGAAATAGGAAAAGATCCTTTAATCACATTCTTTACCATGTGCAATCATAAAATTGTCTAATATCTTCATTTTTGCAACATACGTAGCTATTACCCTCGAAAACTAAAACTTTTGACATAAGAAAACAGCCTTTAATCACATTCTTTACCATTTGCAATCATAAAATAGTCTAATATCTTCATTTTTTCAATATAAGTAGCTATTACCCTCGAAAACTAAAACTTTTGAAATAGAAAAAGAGCCTTAAATCTCATTCTTTACCATTTGCAATCATAAAATAGTCTAATATCTTCATTTTTTCAACATACGTAGCTTTTACCCTTGAAAACTAAAACTTTTGAAATAGTAAAAGAGCCTTTAATCACATTCTTTACCATGTGCAATTATAAAATTGTCTAATATCTTCATTTTTTCAACATACGTAGCTATTACCCTCGAAAACTAAAACTAGCTATTACCCTCGAAAACTAAAACTTTTGAAATAGGAAAAGAGCCTTTAATCACATTCTTTACCATTTACAATCATAAAATAGTCTAATATCTTCATTTTTTCAACATACGTAGCTATTACCCTCGAAAACTAAAACTTTTGAAATGGGAAAAGAGCCTTTAATCACATTCTTTACCATTGCAATCATAAAATAGTCCAGTATCTTCATTTTTTCAACATACGCAGCTATTACCCTCGAAAACTAAAACTTTTGACATAGGAAAAGAGCCTTTAATCACATTCTTTACCATGTGCAATCATAAAATAGTCTAATATCTTCATTTTTTCCACAGACAAAGCTATTACCCTCGAAAACTAAAACTTTTGAAATAGGAAAAGAGCCTTTAATCACATTCTTTACCACGTGCAGTCATAAAATAGTCTAATATCATCATTTTTTCAACATACGTACCTAATACACTCGAAAACTAAAACTTTTGAAATAGGAAAAGAGCCTTTAATCACATTCTTTACCATGTGCAATCATAAAATTGTCTAATATCTTCATTTTTTCAACATACGTAGCTATTACCCTCGAAAACTAAAACTTTTGACATAGGAAAAGAGCCTTTAATCACATTCTTTACCATTTGCAATCATAAAATAGTCTAATATCTTCATTTTTTCAACATACGTAGCTATTACCCTCGAAAAGTAAAACTTTTGAAATAGGAAAAGAGCCTTTAATCACATTCTTTACCATTTGCAATCATCAAATAGTCTAATATCTTCATTTTTTCAACATACGTAGCTATTACCCTCGAAAACTAAATCTTTTGAAATGGGAAAAGAGCCTTTAATCACATTCTTTACCATTTGCAATCATAAAATAGTCTAATATCTTCATTTTTTCAACATACGTAGCTATAACCCTCGAAAACTAAAACTTTTGACATAGGAAAAGAGCCTTTAATCACATTTTTTACCATGTGCAATCATAAAATAGTCTAATATCTTCATTTTTTCCACAGACAAAGCTATTACCCTCGAAAACTAAAACTTTTGAAATGGGGAAAAAAGCCTTTAATCACATTCTTTACCATGTGCAATCATAAAATTGTCTAATATCTTCATTTTTTCAACATACGTAGCTATTACCCTCGAAAACTAAAACTTTTGACATAGGAAAAGAGCCTTTAATCACATTCTTTACCAAGTGCAATCATAAAATTGTCTAATATCTTTATTTTTTCCACAGACCTAGCTATTACCCTCGAAAACTAAAACTTTTGAAATAGGAAAAGAGCCTTGAATCACATTCTATACCATGTGCAATCATAAAATTGTCTAATATCTTCATTTTTTTCAACATACGTAGCTATTACCCTCGAAAACTAAAACTTTTGAAATACGAAAAGAGTCTTTAATCACATTCTTTACTATGTGCAATCTTTAAATGGTCTAATATCTTCATTTTTTCAACATACGTAGCTATTACCCTCAAAAACTAAAGCTTTTGAAATTGGAAAAGAGCCTTGAATCACATTCTTCACCATGTGCAATCATAAAATAGTCTAATATCTTCATTTTTTCAACATACGTAGCTATTACCCTCGAAACTAAAACTTTTGACATAGGAAAAGAGCCTTTAATCACATTCTTTACCATGTGCAATCATAAAATTGTCTAATATCTTCATTTTTTCCACAGACAAAGCTATTACCCTCGAGAACTAAAACTTTTGAAATAGGAAAAGAGGCTTTAATCACATTCTTTACCATTTGCAATCATAAAATAGTCTAATACCTTCATTTTTTCAACATACGTAGCTATTACCCACGAAAACTAAAACCTTTGACATAGGAAAAGAGCCTTTAATCACATTCTTTACCATTTGCAATTATAAAATAGTCTAATATCTTCATTTTTTCAACATACGTAGCTATTACCCTCGAAAACTAAAACTTTTGACATAGGAAAAGAGCTTTTAATCACATTCTTTACCATGTGCAATCATAAAATAGTCTAATATCTTTATTTTTTCAACATACGTAGCTATTACCCTTGAAAACTAAAGCTTTTGAAATAGGAAAAGATCCTTTAATCACATTCTTTACCATGTGCAATCATAAAATTGTCTAATATCTTCATTTTTGCAACATACGTAGCTATTACCCTCGAAAACTAAAACTTTTGACATAAGAAAACAGCCTTTAATCACATTCTTTACCATTTGCAATCATAAAATAGTCTAATATCTTCATTTTTTCAATATAAGTAGCTATTACCCTCGAAAACTAAAACTTTTGAAATAGAAAAAGAGCCTTAAATCTCATTCTTTACCATTTGCAATCATAAAATAGTCTAATATCTTCATTTTTTCAACATACGTAGCTTTTACCCTTGAAAACTAAAACTTTTGAAATAGTAAAAGAGCCTTTAATCACATTCTTTACCATGTGCAATTATAAAATTGTCTAATATCTTCATTTTTTCAACATACGTAGCTATTACCCTCGAAAACTAAAACTAGCTATTACCCTCGAAAACTAAAACTTTTGAAATAGGAAAAGAGCCTTTAATCACATTCTTTACCATTTACAATCATAAAATAGTCTAATATCTTCATTTTTTCAACATACGTAGCTATTACCCTCGAAAACTAAAACTTTTGAAATGGGGAAAAGAGCCTTTAATCACATTCTTTACCATTGCAATCATAAAATAGTCCAGTATCTTCATTTTTTCAACATACGCAGCTATTACCCTCGAAAACTAAAACTTTTGACATAGGAAAAGAGCCTTTAATCACATTCTTTACCATGTGCAATCATAAAATAGTCTAATATCTTCATTTTTTCCACAGACAAAGCTATTACCCTCGAAAACTAAAACTTTTGAAATAGGAAAAGAGCCTTTAATCACATTCTTTACCACGTGCAGTCATAAAATAGTCTAATATCATCATTTTTTCAACATACGTACCTAATACACTCGAAAACTAAAACTTTTGAAATAAGAAAAGTGCCTTTAATCACATTCTTTACCATGTGCAATCATAAAATTGTCTAATATCTTCATTTTTTCAACATACGTAGCTATTACCCTCGAAAACTAAAACTTTTGACATAGGAAAAGAGCCTTTAATCACATTCTTTACCATTTGCAATCATAAAATAGTCTAATATCTTCATTTTTTCAACATACGTAGCTATTACCCTCGAAAACTAAAACTTTTGACATAGGAAAAGAGCCTTTAATCACATTCTTTACCATTTGCAATCATAAAATAGTCTAATATCTTCATTTTTTCAACATACGTAGCTATTACCCTCGAAAAGTAAAACTTTTGAAATAGGAAAAGAGCCTTTAATCACATTCTTTACCATTTGCAATCATCAAATAGTCTAATATCTTCATTTTTTCAACATACGTAGCTATTACCCTCGAAAACTAAATCTTTTGAAATGGGGAAAAGAGCCTTTAATCACATTCTTTACCATTTGCAATCATAAAATAGTCTAATATCTTCATTTTTTCAACATACGTAGCTATAACCCTCGAAAACTAAAACTTTTGACATAGGAAAAGAGCCTTTAATCACATTTTTTACCATGTGCAATCATAAAATTGTCTAATATCTTCATTTTTTCCACAGACAAAGCTATTACCCTCGAAAACTAAAACTTTTGAAATGGGAAAAAAGCCTTTAATCACATTCTTTACCATGTGCAATCATAAAATTGTCTAATATCTTCATTTTTTCAACATACGTAGCTATTACCCTCGAAAACTAAAACTTTTGACATAGGAAAAGAGCCTTTAATCACATTCTTTACCAAGTGCAATCATAAAATTGTCTAATATCTTTATTTTTTCCACAGACCTAGCTATTACCCTCGAAAACTAAAACTTTTGAAATAGGAAAAGAGCCTTGAATCACATTCTATACCATGTGCAATCATAAAATTGTCTAATATCTTCATTTTTTCAACATACGTAGCTATTACCCTCAAAAACTAAAACTTTTGACATAGGAAAAGAGCGTTTAATCACATTCTTTACCATTTGCAATCATAAAATAGTCTAATATATTCATTTTTTCAACATACGTAGCTATTACCCTCGAAAACTAAAACTTATGACATAGGAAAAGAGCCTTTCATCACATTCTTTACCATTTGCAATCATAAAATAGTCTAATATCTTCATTTTTTCAACATACGTAGCTATTACCCTCGAAAACTAAATCTTTTGAAATAGGAAAAGAGCCTTTAATCACATTCTTTACCAAGTGCAATCATAAAATTGTCTAATATCTTCTTTTTTTCCACAGACAAAGCTATTACCCTCGAAAACTAAAACTTTTGAAATAGGAAAAGAGCTTTTAATCACATTCTTTACTATTTGCAATCATAAAATAGTCTAATATCTTCATTTTTCAACATACGTAGCTATTACCCTCGAAAACTAAAACTTTTGAAATCCATTTACAATCATAAAATAGTCTAATATCTTCATTTTTTCAACATACGTAGCTATTACCCTCGAAAACTAAAACTTTTGAAATAGGAAAAGAGCCTTTAATCACATTCTTTACCATTGCAATCATAAAATAGTCCAGTATCTTCATTTTTTCAACATACGCAGCTATTACCCTCGAAAACTAAAACTTTTGACATAGGAAAAGAGCCTTTAATCACATTCTTTACCATGTGCAATCATAAAATAGTCTAATATCTTCATTTTTTCAACATACGTAGCTATTACCCTCGAAAACTAAAACTTTTGAAATAGGAAAAGAGCCTTTAATCACATTCTTTACCATGTGCAATCATAAAATTGTCTAATATCTTCATTTTTTCCACAGACAAAGCTATTACCCTCGAAAACTAAAACTTTTGAAATAGGAAAAGAGCCTTTAATCACATTCTTTACCATGTGCAGTCATAAAATAGTCTAATATCTTCATTTTTTCAACATACGTAGCTAATACACTCGAAAACTAAAACTTTTGAAATAGGAAAAGAGCCTTTAATCACATTCTTTACCATGTGCAATTATAAAATAGTCTAATATCTTCATTTTTTCAACATACGTAGCTATTACCCTCGAAAACTAAAACTTTTGACATAGGAAAAGAGCCTTTAATCACATTATTTACCATTTGCAATCATAAAATAGTCTAACATCTTCATTTTTTCAACATACGTAGCTACTACCCTCGAAAACTAAAATTTTTGACAAAGGAAAAGAGCCTTTAATCACATTCTTTACCATTTGCAATCATAAAATAGTCTAATATCTTCATTTTTTCAACATACGTAGCTATTACCCTCGAAAACTAAAACTTTTGACATAGGAAAAGAGCCTTTAATCACATTCTTTACCATGTGCAATCATAAAATAGTCTAACATCTTCATTTTTTCAACATACGTAGCTACTACCCTCAAAAACTAAAATTTTTGACAAAGGAAAAGAGCCTTTAGTCACATTCTTTACCATTTGCAATCATAAAATAGTCTAATATCTTCATTTTTTCAACATACGTAGCTATTACCCTCGAAAACTAAAACTTTTGACATAGGAAAAGAGCCTTTAATCACATTCTTTACCATGTGCAATCATAAAATAGTCTAATATCTTCATTTTTTCAACATACGTAGCTATTACCCTCGAAAACTAAAACTAGCTCTTACCCTCGAAAACTAAAACTTTTGACATAGGAAAAGAGCCTTCAATCACATTCTTTACGATTTGCAATCATAAAATTGTCTAATATCTTCATTTTTTTCAACATACGTAGCTATTACCCTCGAAAACTAAAACTTTTGAAATAGGAAAAGAGTCTTTAATCACATTCTTTACCATTTGCAATCATAAAATAATCTAATATCTTCATTTTTTCAACATACGTAGCTATTACCCTC